>NC_134403.1:351428463-351676745 GCF_038048845.1 Mixophyes fleayi
TCTTAATGTTCTATAGAGATAGAAGATCTTCTAATGTAAGGATCTGTGCAAGAGACAATGCAGTCTTCAGCCTTATGCAAAATACAATCCAATCCTCACTTTGTTCCAGCCTGACCTCCTGAAGTGCTTGAATTCACATCTTTTTCACCGCCTACAATGACTGTTAGTTGTGTATTGAGCACCATAGTATAAGAGCAGTATTTATTTTCTGTGCATTGAATGTGTGAGAAAGGGAACAATTTCTAAGAAAATGTAGAAAACAAAATAAATAACAGAGATACGTATGCCAAATGTTTTGATAATAAAGAATCAGTATTATTTTGATGTGGATTGTGAACGACAAATATTCATCATTGCCAAATATATACATTTTTAATTAAACAAAAATTCAATCAGTGTTTATGAATATGTATCAAAATGTTTAAACAAATATGTTGTCTATATATATATATATATATATATATTCCTGTCTCAGGGACCGCCAAGTGTTTGCTTTAGCATATTTATTTTCTGGAGCTGACTGCATGGTAGGTGGTGGGGTTGGGGGGAGGTTATTGGTTGTAGGATCGGAACAATGTTTTTTTCCTATAGCACTTCTTTGCCAAAATAGAACAGTGTAAAGCTGGGTACACACCTATGTAATCTTACTTCAGATGCAATTTCTGTAACGATTCACCAACGATTGAAAATTCCGATGAGCATGCAGATTTATGTGTACACAGCTACACGATTTACCTTCAGATCTGTGCTCTACGTCTCTCATAACCATCTGCTGAAAAGATTGTGACTCTGTAAACTCTTATATTTGTAATAAAACCAAATCGACCGATGCGATGTGTGCTGGTACAATAAGACATGATCGTGGAAGCATACACATTCTTGCAATGTCTGACCAAATGGTTGTGAATCATGTGATCTGCACGATAATTGCAAAGGCGTGTACCCAGCTTAAATGTTCACTGTTGATCATACTGCATCAGAGTGTGTGACAGTGCGTCAGAGCGTGTTAGAGTGTGTCAGTGTGCGTGACGGTTTGAGAGAGCGTCAGAGTACGTGACAGGGTGTGAGAGTGGATGTCTGACCAGGCAGTGAGCAGGACCAATGAGAAGTGGAACTTGTGAACGGATTTCTGGGGGAAGTGATGGGTACATTTGGCTAGGGAAGGGGCACATCAGATAAGACTGAGGAAATCCATAATTCCATTGGCCAGATACCAAGACTGAAGACTTGCAGGTACAGGTTGGCATTATTGATGCCACCTTCATTGTTATCACAGTGCAATAATACTATATTTTGGTATTTTCCATGTAAATTTCAATTGCAATTAACTGGAGATAAAGGTGTGCATTTATATACACTTAATTTATTCTGTCCATGTTGTTGATTTAATTTCAAAATAGGTGAAAAAAAAGCAGAAAAGACTATTACCATACAGTGTGAAGGAGCCAGGTTGGCAGGTGCAATAACTGGTCATATAGACTGCTCAGTAATACAACCTGGTAAAGAGCTAACTCTTCATGGTTTTGTTGCTTTATATTTTGATATTCAAAATTTGGTCAGTGCATGTTTTGCACACGCATCCAGTTATATGTAGCAGAAAAGATGGATTTGCAGGTGTGAGAAAAATTTGGCAGAACAGTGGTTGTAAGGAGACGTGTAGGAGGTTCCACTTTTTATTTTTGCCTGAGATTCCATTTTCTCTAAAAACCAGCCCTGTGGGAAACACCCCTCCAACTCATCCAGCATCCTGCTCCATTGTAAGTGTATGCGCTTGGAGCGTTTTCGTTGATCAGAGGAGCATCCACTAAACGAATCCGTTCCGGACCCTCTAACTACATCCTTGGGCTGCTATTGACAGTCTGGGTCCTTGCTGCCAGCATCTGGGTCCGATGCTGGCAGCAAGCAGCAATGCACACGTCTCTAGTACTAGTATATACACCTTTAGTTAAGAGACATGTTTGCACCATGGTATTGCCTATATACAACGAAGGGTCAAATAATAGAGCATTGCCAGCAAGTGGCCAAATTGCTATGAAAAATGGGCAATGCATATGTTCAGAATTAGCAAGAAATACATTTTTGAAAGGACCTTTTAGCCACGGGAAGAATCTTGTTTCACATAACAAGAACAGCTCTTAAAAAATCCTATTTGCAAACAAAGTAACATTTCAGTATAGTTTGCATTTCAAGTATAAATGGACTACAGTCTGTGACTCTTCATCTGTTCCTGACGTATACAGCTATAAGCAGGCTGACTTCTCACGTCATTGATAGTGGGAGTTGTAATTCAACTGCGACTTAACAACCATTGTGTCTGATCTTGTGTTGTTCTATGTAAAATATTTCTTTCCTTAAAAAAAACCCCAACACACTATATTACATTATTTCCCATTGAAGGGCAACTACAGTGATGTATGGTTGTATCTCCTGTGGTCATGGCTGAAATAGAGCTATTAATGAGGAACTGACTACTTTTGCCACCTCTGAAGATAAGATAATAGACTGGACACAACTAATTACTCATTGACTACAATCTGTTCAGGACACAGTGAAAAGAAATCTAGAATGAGATGTTAAGAAAAAAAAACTCCTGTTAAGCTGAGGATGTGATTTCTGTAACGATTTTTACCAATGACTGAAAGTCCTGATGAGCATGCAGATTTATGTGTACACACCTACACGATGTACCGTCAGATCTGTGCTCTTCATCTCTCAGAAACATCTACTGAAAAGATCATGACTCTGTACACTCTACAGAGATCTGCCTACACTTTAGGTCGTGAGTGCGCACACACTGCCATATCTGCCCGACATCGTTCCATCGTTGATCGTGATTTTTAGGGAGTTTAGGAAACCTTTTGTACAATAAAACATGATCAGAAGAGAGTACACATTACGGTTGTTTATCATGTGATCTGCACTATAATGGAATGAAATTACTGTAGTGTATACCCAGCTTTACAATGTATCTTAGAAACGCACCTAATGTGGGCATACGCACGTCCGTATTCAACTACAAAGCGATCAGAAGAAACGTCTCTGGTTGAATTCAGGTCTAGGTACCCTCTGCTGCATATATGGCACTTGCTGTATTGAGACAGATTTAACACACTGCAAGAGATGATACAATACATATGTGCAATATATATATATATATATATATAAAAAATTTAAAGTATTCAACTATAGACACCTGTTAATAATACAGTCATGAATGAAAAAACATTTTTATATATATATATATATATATATATATATATATAAAAGAGAAATGGAGGAGGAGGCGCACAATAGTGTAGTATATTGATATATTATTGGAATCACACAGGAATCCACAATAGGACCAAAAACACCAGTGTAGAGGAAAAAAAAAAAAAAACCAGTGTAGAGGACACCACAAAAAACTGTAGTGCACCCAATAATGAGGGTATAAGTGTACCAGATATATGGTGGCAGCTTATTGTCTTATAGTAACAGGACTTGTAATATTTCCATGTTCTATAGGTGAAACCCACATAAACCAGGACACACTTGTGCAGGTATATGCGTACCAGAAATCAGTATTTTTCAACTTGTCTGTGTAGAGATCTCACAGCTGATCAGGGATAGATCACAAAACTGGATGCACAGCTGACAGCCTCAGAAAATTTTGGGAAAAGGGCAAAGAGACATAAGATGCCGAGAAAGTCCAGGACATATGTCTTTCATGTCGATAGCCGTTCTCTGATATTATTAATGTCTACTGTACATAAAATGAATTTTTACAATTGCTCTTGATTGCGCACACATGTTCTGGCACGCACACATGACCGTCATCACTGTCTCACTCGGCACTTACACATCAAAAACGAGGACATTGGAGATCCCTAAAGCTTGAATTGGACACTGCTGCGGGCGCTCTAGCTTGGCACACCCTTACTGTAAATTGACTACGTGCATACGCCCCCCCCTCATTCTACCCATGAAATTATAAACTGTCGGAAGTGTCCTTTGCACTTGAAGATCAATTACATAGGCTTGCGTTCTCTCAGATATAGGGCAGGTGTAGAGCAATTTAACACAAAGTATGCCCTGTATCGACATTTACGTTCCTAGGCCCCATATATGCATGCTGTGGAAAAGCCTAGCAGTCAGGTTAAGAGCTTGTATAGAGCTAGACATGGCAGTAACACTACCTTTCTTCATATTTCAATCATCAAGTTTGATCTAGAGGGGGATTCCAGGCACCGGTAATCCCCCCTTCCCCAGCACTTGTCTATGGGTCATGTATTTCTGCAGTAAAATGGTTTAAAAAAATGTCTATTCCTCTATGGGCAGAAACTGAACATATCTGGTTTCTGTAATCCTTCCAGTATTACATTTGAATGGACATCGCAACAGACTTTATTACAATGTGTGGGCCTTGCCATTTATTAATGTTTTTAGTTTTTTTAAAAATTGATCTATAGCTACTTATTTAATGCACTAGCTAGAGCGAAATTATTTATTAGTGTGAATTTTTAGTGTCAGTCATCTTTTAAGAGTCTATTAGCACCCCTTAATGTTAATATTAACATTCTGTTATAAATGGACATTTATTTATAAAATGTAATGTTATTAGGGCCTTTGCAGCACTGTTACCAAATTAGGACAACGAGAATAATTTTATGTTGCAATAGGTCTAGCACAACCATAACTGGTGGCTAGGGAATATTTGAGCTACTGGCCCCATAGGACAAAGCCTGTTTGTGAAATGGAATAACCAATGATTAAAGATCTAAATGGTCCTTATAGTGAAGTGATGGTAAAACACTCCTGGGGGTAAATGTATCAAGCTGAGAGTTTTCCGGCGGGTTTGAAAAACCAATCAGATTCTAGCTATAATTTATTTAGTACATTCTACAAAATGATAGCTAGAATCTGATTGGTTGCTATAGGCAACATCTTCACTTTTCAAACCCGCCGGCAAACTCTTAGCTTGATACATTTAACCCCTGAAATGCCAATCAGATGCACCATTCTCTGTATAGATCAGTTACAATCTGCAGCTGCTGTGCTGCATACCAAGTGGGTATAAGTTCACCAGGGAGTCCAGGCTTTGTTAGTGCACACTTTCCATAAAGCAGAATTACATCACTTTTAGTTTAATTAGCAAATGAATAATTGGATTTAGTTTTGCTGGTTGGTGTGTTTTCTCCACCAAATTATCCAGAAAGAGCCATAAAGCTGGTGTGAGCAAACCTGCCACAAAGAATATTGTGCCGTTTCATACAGTTTTCCTCGGAGTGATTCATTAAGGCTTTCTTCATTGCACATCAGAAGCAAATCCTCATCACAATATGGAGCAATTAATTGTAAGACATATCGGTGGGACCGTTATTATTATGATTGGCATTGTTTTCTGTCTTAAAATGTTGACATATTACACAAAACAGAAGGTAAATATGGCTCTGACCAACTGAGCTTACAATCGAAGAGGTGCTGGGTACACTTGACACAAAAGGTGGTAGAATAACAATTGTAGCTGGTGATTGGGTAAGGCACAAGAATTATCAGCCACCAATTTTAAAGCAGCAATTGTCCACTGGTTACTGTGCAGCTATTAGTGGTATGTTTGGAATGAGGAGAGACAGAGGAAGATAATCATTATGAACAAGTTATTGTAAGAATCTTAAGACAGTCTGCTGGCAACCATGACTGACCTTAAATTAAATTACGTGAAATGAACCCATCCAGTCTGTGACAGTGGCACCTCTTCGTTCTTTTGCTGAGCTTTCATGGCCGCCAGAGTCAACTTATGATGTCGATATCAGGCAATGGATATAAAATTCAAATTTGAGAGGATCATAATTGGTCATGGTGAAAAATACGGTTGGAAGACGCCAACCAATAGCGTTTATTGGTCTGTGTGTATGGCCATCTTCTGACCTCAATGAATCATGTAATTTGAATTTGACGGTAGATAAGAACCGCTCTAGTCTGCCAATTTTTCAACCTATGGTAACCTCCAGCCCTATTTATCCTTTATAAGGATATCCTTACGTCTATCTCAAGTATGTTTAAATTGCTCTACAGTATTAGCCTCTACCACCTCTGATGGGAGGCTGTTCTACTTATACACTACCCTTTCTGTCAAGTAATTTTTCATCAAATTTCCTTTGAACCTACTTCCCTCCAGTTTTATGTTCTAATACTTCACTTACTTTGAAGAATGTTTCCCTCCTGTACCCAGTTATTTCCCTCCTGTACCCTGTTAATGCTCCTGCAATGGTATCTGAGGAGCAGAGTGGGCAGATGCCATCACATTTGGTCACCCATGTTTGTGGCCAAATTGAAGTTTGAGTAACAGGATCAGCCAGTGTGTGGTCAGTTTACAGGTTAAACCATAACTCCACCTAAAACTAAAAATATAACTGTACCCAAACATCACAGTTTTGGATAGAATTTGTTAAGAGAGAAAGAAAATGTGATTATACATTTAAGAAAGCCCCCGACTTGTGAAGAAAGGGGTTAGTATATAATTTCATTGTTTGATTTATACTTTATAACTAGAGCTCATTTAAACAGCCCCGTGACACTTTCATCCTTGTTTATAACATGAATGAATGAATTCTTGGGAGCGCCAATTTCACCTAATACCAACATATAGATACTGATATGTGTCTCTGATTGCAATTCAACTGCATTCCGAGGCGTTTACTATTGTCCAGCTGAGACAGCCAGCGGTTGTTGGAGTTGCGTCTTCCTAGGAACTTCTATTTGAATCTTCAAAGGTGTTGTTAGGATTGAGGACCTGAACTCTGATATCGTAATGCAGTTTGCTCCATTACACCAGGATTCCTGCAGCAAACCTGTCTTTCAGCAATGCCGCCGTTAACCAGTTTTCCTATGGCAGCTAATTGATGGTTATTAAATCTTTCTGTTAGGATATTGGGATGGCATCTTTGACCCTGGTAAGCATGAATCACTGATGGTGTATTCTTTCATTACCTCTTCAACTGTGTTGAGCACCACTCATTGTACACCTGTCTCATTGATGTAGGGTGTGTGTCACACGTCTGGCATCAGAGATTTAATCCAACAGGTAGTTCTAAAGTAAACAGGATTTATTTTGATTTACACATCTAAAGTGTCCAAACAGCGAAGTCAATAGTCTCAAAGCAGATACAAGTCTGGTAAAAGTATCTAACAATTGCAATTCAAATCACAAGAGGGAGCAAGGTTCTGTGGAGGCATCTGTTTCAGCTTCAAGCACAATACACAAGAAAGGCTTCAAAACAGGAAGAGTCTTTTATAACCCCAAACAGGAAACAAGAGTATGAGGGCTATTCTAAGGGCAAGTTCATAACATGATACACACTCCTCAATGATGTCATCCAGGTGGCTTAGGGCATGGCTTCCCAGGATACTGTTGATTGAAATTTTTTACCAAAAGTGGGAAATGCACAGCAGATTGCCAAGAGTCATCTTCTGGACCTCTGCCCACGAAGCAGATACTGTGGTCAATTTCAAAAGATACGAGAATCCAGGATCTTTTCGACTATAAATTGTCTCAGGATGGGGCAAAGAATCACCAGGGAACTGATTATTAACAGAAGGTTTTAGTAATGACACATGGAAAACAAGTTGTATCTTCCTGGAATCAGGAAGATCCAATCAAAAACAAATATCTTATATGGACCAATAAGCTTGCTAACCAACTTAGTAGATGGTACCTTCATCATTAAATGTTGAATCATACTTCATCACCGATATTAAATGTTGGAGCAGCTCTTCGGAATCTGTCAGCATCACATTTATATCTTTTTTGAGTAGTTTTCAATGTCTCCTTTAATAATTTAAGATTACTTGCATTAGAATCAGTATTTCTTCCACAGCAGGAACTGGAGAATCACAAGGTAGATTGGGGCATATATTTTGATGATATCCTAGATTACGGCTAAATCTAGTAGATAAATGTTGGGAATTGTTATATGCAAATTGTATGCAAATTATATGTTGTATGTGGATACAGTGTATACAGATTTTGAATTTCTTCCCTGATACATCTTTAATAAAACTGACTCGGCAGTAGCACTTCATCAAATATCTAATTCATTGTATCTGTGAAATTAGAAAGATTTTGTAATATTGGACTTTGCTTCTATCAAAGGAGAAGCTCATGCCAAGGCATCATCTTTGAATAATAAAAGAATACAACATACTTTTTGCACCTGTCAGAAAATAAATAGGATGTAAATCAAAATGTATATTGTATTGATTAATAAAACCTGTGTATCTTTACGATCACCTGAAAATCGAGCTGATGGTAAAGGGGCTGTGGGTTGATGTATTGTAGCTGAAGGTGCTACAGCAGGAACTTCTCGAAGCAGAGTTTGTAGCTCTGTGATAACACAATTTTGGAAAGTCAAGTTTAAGTTCTTGAACATTTATTTGCAACTCTGTTACCTGTTGGCTTTATAGTTGAACATTATTAGTACATTTTATGTGAAATTTCTGTAGCTGTCTTGAGACAGAATGCACGTGGGAACTCAGATCTGATAAGCTGCTGTAAACCAGATCTTTACCAGTGGACTCCGTTATTTTGTAGAAGTATTTAACAATTGCAATCTAAATCACAAGAGGGAGCAAAGTTCTGTGGAGGCATCTGGTTCAGGTTCAAACACAATACACAAGCAAAGGCTTCAAAACAGGAAGTGTCTTTTATAGATACAAACAGGAAATGAGATCCAAGATGGAATTATATTGGATGAGGGCTATTCTAAGGGCACGTTCATAACAGAGATTCAAGATGGAACCTTCATGAGACAATCCCGGTCATATTGGATGAGGGCTATTCTAAGGACACGTTCATAACAGTGTGTTTCTCTCCTGACTTAATTGGACTTTTTGAGTTTATGCATTCTTTGTCAGTTATAGAAGTTACTCTGGACTCCTGAACAACCTGCACTCTGATGATTCTTCAGATAATGGTTTCTGCTTCAACTCTGACTCTGTACCCTGGCAAATAGCACTACTACTCCAACTATTTGGCTTCCAGCTTACTTTGTCTTCTTCTGTGAGTACGGCAGCTTGAACATAGAACTGCTTATATGAAACAATTATCTGCTGGCTAGGAAAGATCCTCAACAGAGGGGCTCTGGGCTTGTCTCAGATGCACTTAGACTTTTGCTGCCTACTTGTGATCAAGAATTTTAGATATCCTCCATTTCCAGGTTTGCATTTGTGAGTACTGTTGTCTACTATCAGAACTTTTGTTATACTGTTTGAACTACTACAGACTGCCAGTGCTTCTGAAGACCTTTAATTACTACAGCTGTCTGAGGGTATCATTGCTAGTGACTTTTCTCTGTGTTCATTAATTAGTTGCAAGCTGTGATTGTTCTGTATCTGGTCATCAGTTACTGTGGATTTTTTCTACATATTCTAAATAAATTCACAGTTGTTTGAACTTCTCTCCTGCCTCTCTCTTGTCTTGAATTAACTAACACGCGGACATTATGATCAATAAAATACCAGTCTTGGACTCACCAGATTGATAACTGCCTTTCCCCAGTTGATATGCATCTTTAGCTATGGGTCTGGTGTGTTAGTGTTTAAGCTTCACCTGACAACTGTCTTTTTCAAAAGCCGACTCTTACACTCTGCGCATAAACTCTCCAGTCTTTCCGTCAGCCGCAAGGGCTGCTGGGAGCTGTAGTTCTGGGTGCAGCCAGACGGCGCATGTGCCGTGCAGCGAGATACAATCTAATGAGGCTTGGACGTATCTCCAGATGTGCTTCATAGAAGGTGTATCTTTTACAGGTACTAGAGCACTGGTGTTAAGATTAAATGGTGAAGACAATGAGGATGATAAAACCAGCAGCAGCATCTAGCCTTTTATGATTGGCTACTTGTGTATGGTCTCTTCTAGCCATTAGTACGCCAATCATTAGCATCATGGCTATATTATTTCACGTTGTGGCCATCTATTTGGATAACTTATTTGTTATTTTTATTTGGACTACTGCAGGAAAGAATATCTCTATGGATTTTTAATGAGGTAAACCATGGATGTGGGGGTGTTTGTATGTCATTACGTTTTAAATGCTCAATGGGACTTTCACATTCATTAATAACACTCTCAAGACACTGTTTTCTCGAGTTGGGTACTAATGATCGAGTAGCGGAAATCCGACAGCACTTTTTCCGATAGGAGAAGTGCGATTTTGAAGTGTCCTACCTTCACCTGACAATAAAAGGCTTATGTCTGATATCTTAACCCCTTTACCTTCTTCTTCGTCATAATAAACTATCACCTTAAAGTAACGACACGAGACTTGATTGTGGCAAAATTAAATGAATTTATTAACAATGGTGGAGGAGAATAAAGCAGTCAGTCCGACGTGTGCCAGGCCAAACCCAACTGTCCTAGCATCTCCTTAGGACTACCATCCGGGGCGCCAACACCCCCTGGGTTCACGAAGGGGACAACCAATCAACCCCAGGCGCACATATCTACCTGGACGGGGCACTGCGTCCTGATTCTACCGAACCCGCCCATCCTCTGGGCTATACGGAAAGCAACCACAGGGCAACCCACAGGGGCGGAACCTGAACCGAGACTAATAGCCGATTCACTCGAAGAGAGGCGGGTTCAACGTGCCCTAATACCGTAAATTTGCGCCCACACAACCACTGGCAGTCGACTGAACTGCGTTTTCCGGCACACTCCCAGCTTCGCGGATCACTATGACCGCTATCAGCACTGACATCCATCTTGCAAGTAGCCTTCAATTTTTCAAGTTCTTATGAACTACGAAACCAGGGAGGGTGGGTGGGCAACATCCAGATCTGCAAGACTGATTCAAACTCCGCCTTCCCAACTTATAACCTCTGAAACCCTCCCCTATGACACCGTAGGGGCATACCTAAAAAGTTAACCATTAACACTCCAGAGAATAGCTCAGTTAAAGATACAGCAAAGCTTTTATTATCCTTCGTTCCTATGCAGATCTCAGTTCTTATTACTGGTTGGAAAAGCTGCTGGAAGCAATTTTGGCAAATGAACACACTGCCCTTTAAAAATAACGTCATGCTAAAGTGCTACCCGCACATTCTTCCTATTAAGGTGGTCATTTAAAGAAACCTTGCATCTACAATTTACACTAAACATTGTACACGCAGCGCTGCATTAACTGTCCACCTTAATAGGAAGAATCTGCTGGTCGCACTTTAGCGTGACGTTATTTTTAAAGGGCGGTGTGTTCATTGGCCGGAATTGTTTCTAGCAGTTTTTACAACCAGTCGTTGTCAGGTGAAGGTAGAACACTTCAAAATCGCACTTCTCCAATCGGAAAAAGTGCTGTCGGATTTTTTGTAGTCGCGGAAGCGACTACCACCAGTTTTCTCTTGTGTACGTGATACATCATTGCATTATATTGTGAATGAATAGGGTAATGTGACTTTCACATTTGCTACTGTCAAGGCGTACATCTAGGGTGTAATTTTACGCACTTGTACGTTTGATGTGGAAATACTGCTGCTTTTGAGTTGGATATATCTCGAAATACCTGCGACTCAACATAAACACGTAAGTATGTCTTGTTGGGGAGTTTTACGTTTGTAGAACAAAATGCGCCGAAATATAATGAGGCCCTATTTATATAAAGACAGACAGCACAAATCGTTCCTAAGAAAATCGCCAAACACACAGTATCATCTGCTAATAAAATGCTAATGATTTATTTAATTTATTTAAAAATCGCCTGATGAAATAAAAATGATCTTTCAATGAATTCTGCTTCTTAGCGTGAAACAGAGTCTGGTCCCCCAAAAAAAGGAGTATTTTCTTTCTGGCGGACCACCTCAATTAGAGACAGGTGAGCCATATGTATGAGCTGTGATAATGCACCCCAGGCGAACACATAATAGGATCATTTCGACCTACTTTCCATCTTGCTAAGTATATTATTGCACAGCGTACTGGAAATCAGTTGAATTGATGTCTATTTCACAACAAACAATGTCACAGAAAATCGTCACAGGACCCGTTCATTTCACCGTTCTCTGTTCCCAGGATGTCAGTGTGTATAGAAGATATGTCACTGCGGCATGGAAAACACTCTGATTTTACATTAATTACACCTCAAAGTGAAATACCCATGATGTGAATTTAAATGATAAATGAAGCACAAAGCAAAAGAAAAAAAGTACAGCACAGAATTTTACGATGAATGAAATAAAGGACTAAACGGAGAGGATACAGATTTGTCATTTCTGAGGCTCAGGTGCCATAGAAGATGAAGTGGAAACCAAGGTCGAACATGACTGTGACTCATCCACTAGTTATTCTATAATAAATACAAAGCCTGTGAATGGAATTGATTGACAGCAAGCTTGATCAGTGGTTGTTACACATTAATTTAGGTGTTGGCTTTGGTCACAGACTGTTCAATTTGTTTCATTTCTGTGCCTAGTATGAGAACTCTTAAATCGACCATTAATCCGAAAGCACAAGTCGGATTACATAGTGAAACTTAGCACATTCACAAATATATATGTAACTCAGTGGATTCCAAACTTTTTCAGTTCAAGGCACCCTTAGGGTCTCCACTTACCACTGGCCCTGGCTGTGGCACCCCTGTGAGATCTCCAAGACACCCCAGGGAGCCTAGGCGCACAGTTTGGGAACCACTGGTGTAACTGGTTAAGCAGCTCAGAACTGAAGATATTTGAGCTAATGCAGTAAATAGCAGCATAGCGAATATAAGTACATTATTAAATATTATAGGTTCTGATGAGGTATGGGGACTTTAAAATATATTAAATATATATATTTTTGTATTCTTTTCCACTTTTTTCTTATCGTATATAGCCGTTTTTAATGTGAACATTTTGAATATTGACTTTACAAACATGCTCGTATATGTTGACGTTTTAACTATGTCGACATTATGAACCTCTAGACATTATGACTGTCGCCATTATAACTGTGTCTGAATTGCCTTATTGTAGAGCATTGTCTATAATATGCGCGCACACCTTGATGCAGTGGTAAGACACAGGCATAAATGTTGGAAGCGGATTGTGTGTTAAATTCAACTGCGTTCCTTTGTTGCGCCATCTAGTGTCCATGACCATTATTGCTATTTACAACACTGGATACACATGATGTTTGAAATCCTTCCATGTCTGATTCTACTACATTTGACAATAACTCTCTAAGGGGGGAATTCAATTCCCCCTGACGCAACGCTGTGCTAAGTCTATTACTGTTAATGCAGTAATTTTAGTACAGGGAGCCGCAAACAAAAAGAAGGTGTTGAAATTACCGTATTAACGGTAATTATGTGCACTATTACCGTAATATCTGTAACAGAGCGCAGGCTGCATTATTTTTGAGAGGGAAGGAGGATGGTTTTATGCTAGGTACGCCCCTTCCAGAGGCGGGACTAGCGAGCTGTGGGCCCCGGTGCAGGGAGGCTGGGCGGAGGGAACTGAGTCACCTGACCCTCTGAATATGCCATGCAGCGGGCCCCATTATCTCCATGGGCCCCGATGCACGGCCCCTTCCGCAACAATGGTGGTTCCGACACTGGCCCCTTCCGTAGCTTGGTCATTCATCTTCTGGTGATGGCACACTCTGGGCAACTCAGTTGGACTATTCCCCCCAGGCTAAAACATTTGCAGCCAGTCACTTGCAATTTCATTTGATTACACAAAATAAAATTAAAACTATATTGCTCTGCCAGATGCGGGGAGGTGAAACTGAATACAGACCTCCTGCTATATTTGATGGTGTCCAGAGTCAGGACACAGGTCTATGTATGTATACGATGTCTTGGGTCTATATCTGTATCTTGCAAATTGTCTTCCAAATCCCACCGACCACTTCAGGGTTATCTGTGTGAAAGATTTATTAGGTGAACCTGTATGACCATTAAAAGACAAGTCCACTTGTGAGCCCTCTCGAAGTAGAAATGAGATGTTTCTCTTCCCCAAGAATCACTCACTTCATTACCTGACGATGGTGCAAGACGACCATGGAGAATCTATCAGTGTCGATCTCATATAGACTCCTTCTCCCAGTATTGTCAGCTCACGGTGTGATAGGCTCACAGGGCCGCAAGTAGGAGGGAAACTCTAGGAATAGGAACCCCTATTTGGTACATGTGGCAGGTAAATAAGACTTGTCTAACAGTAGACACAAACTTTACTGCTTGGAATAAAGCCATCAAAGCACTTTTCATATCCAGCCAACAATCATAGAGTGTTCTAATTAGAAACACACATGGTGGGATATCGGTGGTTAGGCCAAACTACCAGATCACATCATGTCCAATCAGCACAGTAGCCTGGGAACCGTAAAGACTGTTATCAGTAGGTTTGTTCTTTCCATCAGCTGGATTATTTTCATTCTCAGGCAAATTGGTTGCTGAAATAGTGTCGAGTTCACCAGCGTAAACGTCTGAAATCATTATAACGTGTGAGAGAACGTAGCAAAAAATCTGGCTATGTGATCACTTGTCGTGGCTTGAAGCAAAAAGCATGATTCAAGCAAAGTGTGAAATGGAAAAGACAGTTTATTAGTGCTTAATAACAGCAACAACAACTAAGTCTGGAGGCCAGGGAGAAAGAATTTACAGCTGACACAATTGCAACTATAGATGAGATTTCTAAAGTTCCATAGTAATACTGGGCCTGATTCATTAAGGAATGTTAAGCAAAAGTAAGTTAATAAGGCAAAACCATGTTGCATTGGGGGAGGGGGGATTTAAAATGTGGTGGAAGATTTATATTTGGGGTAGGGCATGTCCTAGATCAACTTTAAATTTCAGTGTACAAATAAGCTACCAAGTATTTCTGTGCTATATGAAAAAACAGACAATATTTTCTTTGTGGGCAAAATAATAAACTCCTTGCATTGCAACATGATTTTATCCAGAAAACTTGAGTAAGAAAACCTACTCAATTTTTTGCTTAACTTTCCTTAATGAATCAGGTCCACTATCATTATTTATAGTTCTGCAATTATTATTTTTTTCTTTTATTAGATATGAAAATCCTATAATTGTATTTTATCCTTTTGTTTAACAATCATTTACTAACTGCATTATATGCACATGTGCAGAGTACTTCCCTCCGCAAATATGCTTCTATTTGTCTGCCGCATACTTGTTTCTCCCCCCACCGTACAAAATCTTTATATGACCATCTATAGAATAACAGGCTGCGATGGAAACGAAAATTGAGGACCCAGTAATTTTTCTCTTTTTTTTCCCATTTTTAATTCTATATTTACATAGAATTCTTTCTTTATTCACACATATTTTTACTATTATATTTTGCATAAGAAAAAATAATCATAATATGCTATATAAATTGTTTTAATGAATATATCAATAAAATGTTTTTTAGAATTCTATGATAATCGTGGCTGTAGTAGACGTCTTCTGCAGGTATTGACAATAATAGTACCTCGAGTACCAGCAGGGCCATCTTAACAACATTAAGGGCCCCCGGGCAAAGCAGTGCACCGGGGCCCCTAGATATAGATATAGATATATAGATGTATACAGATACAGATATAGATATAGATATATAGAGATAGATAGATGTACTTGCTCAGTGACCATTGTAGTTTTTTTTGCAGGTTTTTTTCTTTTGCAGGATTATTTATTCTCATTAAGAGCCGTGACAATTGGGCCCCCTTGCCCGTGGGGCCCCCGGGCAGCTGCCCATCGTGCCCAATGGAAAAGATGGCCCTGAGTACCAGAACCCTTTTCCTTCTTTTTTGTCCGATGGAAATGGTCATTGTGAAAAAAGAAAAAAAGCATTTTCAAAAGTCCAGTTCGGCATTATTAATACCTCCATAATTCATTTCGACTTTTAATTTGTTATCCTAAAATATTGCTCATTTGAGCTTCATTTATGTTTTGAATAGTTCATAGGAGTAAAGTTACATTGGTACTGTCTGTAGTGCATACATCACTATTGTACATTTTAATGTTTTAATTACATTGGTATTAGTGCGTATAAAAATGAGTTTTCCATCTTAACGGGTTAAACCCTATGTTTACCCATATAAAGTGACATTACAGAACAGCCCATACACAGTGGTGCCGCAGGCTTTGTAAATGACCTGTATTATGGTAATGCATAGCAAATTTTGAAAAAAATGTTAGAGCTGGGCTCCTTGTTACTTCAATTATCCCCTTGTATTCAGCACCCATGCAAATATATATATATATATATATATATCTATATATATCCAGATTAACCTAACCCAAGGTCGAAGTGGGCAAGAGCCCAGGGGCCTCGAGCATCTGGGGGACCCAACGGCATTTATCGGGTTGGGGGTGTCCCACCCATGGCTCCGACTGTCAGCTGGAGAATGGCAGGCAGCTAACAGCAAATGTTATGCTGTTAGCTGCCTGCTGTCACTGTAGTGCTCCTGCGGCACGCAGTAATCTTCTTACTCAGGAAATCTTGTGAGAGTCTCAGTTGGGAGATTACTGCGCGCCGTGGGAGCACTACAGGGGGTGACAGAGGAACGGAAACAGGTAAGCACTTCGGGGGAGCTCAAGGGGGAATGGAGGACCCCTCAGTCTAGGGGCCTCCATTCCCTTAATCCGGCCTGGTATATATATATATATATATATATATATATATATATATATATATATATCTCAAAGTAGAAATTCAGGAGTGGCAGTATGGATAATGTAAGTGAATGGACTAGTTTTAAAATGAGGCAGTAGGAGAAGTGGCGGTATGGCAGTAGCACCGTATACACCTCATCTTGTATCTGTGTCTGTATGTTTACAATAATAATAATGCTGGACTCACTCACCCCAAGACCACCCTGTAAAATTGAGACTATTTCCCCACCTTGATAATTAAGATGGTTTTGTAACCTCTGGGCAGATTGTTCAGTTTAGTTCAGGAACATTAAACTGACATTAAACTGCATTTGTTGGGGTTTTTTTTGTTTGTTTGTATTTTTTTTTATCAGGGTTTATTCTTCTAATAATTTGTTGCTGATAAATAGAACAGATAAATAGAAGTGGAATCCGGTAATGCAGATAATGCTCTTTTCCGGATTATAAGACACAGAAGGGTGGCTTTCATGTCCTATATTTTTGGGGTGCTTTCATGTTCCATGTCTCTTTTTCAGTAGGAGGCAAACTATATTTTAAATGTCAATAACATTAAAGAAGGAGCATCCTGCATGTGTGAAGATAAGGAACTCACAATGATCGCTGCTGCTGAAATACAATTCACAAATGTCAATCTCGGGGGGGATATTATTTTAGGATACATTCTAGGCTCATTTCACGTGGACATACTTCATAGGGATATTGATTGTTTAAAAGATTATCCCATGGAAAACCTGAAGTCACACATTGCTACAGACACAGGAAGGATTGCTGCTCTATTAGTGTTATTGAAAGAACCACACTGGTGTGTGCAACAAATAAATATATACAAGTGATACAATTATATGTGAAGCGACGTTCTGTGCCTCAGATCATCACCCCTAAATCATCACCATCATCAGCTATTTATATAGCGCCACTAATCCCGCAACGCTGTATAGAGAACTCATTCACATCAGTCCCTGCCCCATTGGAGCTTACAGTCTAAATTCCCTAATATAGACACACACACAGCGAAAGAGATTAATGTCAATTTAATAGCAGTTAATTAACCTACCAGTATGCTTTTGGAGTGTGGGAGGAAACTCAGAGCACCCGGAGGAAACCCACGCAAACACGGGTAGAACATTCAAACTCCACACAGATAAGGTCATGGTTGGGAATTGAACTCATGACCCCAGTGCTGTGAGGCAGAAGTGCTAACCACTAAGACACAGTGCTAACCCCACACAGCGATACCCTACAATTGATATGATATTGCATGGCGTAGGGCCTAAAAAGTTGTCCGATGCCCCAACGATCCAATTAAATGGGTCAGAATATTTTTGGGCATGCTGGAAAGAGCAATCCAAAGAGGACCGCTGTCGGCTATCCACTATCGCACTATCCACTATCGCACTATCCACTATCGCACTATCCACTATCGCACTGTCCACTATCGCACTATCCACTATCGCACTGTCCACTATCGCACTATCCACTATCCACTATCCACTATCGCACTATCCACTATCCACTATCCACTATCGCACTATCCACTATCCACTATCCACTATCGCACTATCCACTATCCACTATCCACTATCCACTATCGCACTATCCACTGTCCACTATCGCACTATCCACTATCGCACATCTTTAGACTCCAGTGAGAGCAGCCGTGAATGAGCTGCTCGGTCCATCTATAACATGGCCACATCTTGTCTACTTTTGCCCAGTAGTTTGTGGCCAATTTGGACCATCTCAGTGCTGTTGGAAAGTTACAATTGGCCTACCCATCTACAGTGTTTTCTCTTCATGCATCTTTAATTTATCTTTTTCTTCTAAGAAAAAGGGATGAAAAAGCAGATGATGTTCTCCTATTATGGACTCAATAACAATGCACACAGACCGTTTCTTGTTTTTGTTACATTGAGTCTATGGTGAATGATCAAAAAACATACCAGGGGGTAAATGTATCAAACTGACAGTTTCCAGCGAGTTTGAAAAGTGGAGATGTTGCCTATAGTAACCAATCAGATTCTAGCTATCAATTATTTAGTGTATTCTACAAAATGATAGCTACAATCTGATTGGTTGCTATATACAACAGCTCCACTTCTTCAAACCCACCAGAAATTATCATCTTGATACATTTACCCCCAGGGCTCATGTAGAGTTGTACTCATTTGTACCCTGAATGTACACAAGGAAATATGCATGCAAGAAAAAGCGCATTTATGTGCATATGTTTAGTCAGTTGTACTTCAAGAAGCGTCCAGCTGTACATTACTAGCATTTGCACCATGAGTAACACTTGTACATACTTACACACCACAACAGCATTGAGATAACGTAGAGAAAACACAGGGATGGGGCTACACAGTGAAAATGCAACTATTACATTTCAATGTTTGTACACAATATAATAATAATGTAATGAAGTGTCATAAACAAATGATTGTCAGGACAGTGTTATTAATAAACGTGAAAGATGCATGTTCCACTTAAAATGTAATTACATACAAACACAAATACAAATTAAATTAAATTGAATATATCTGTTTTTTCCTTCCAATGGGAATCTTCTTCACTGCAGTAGTCCCTATAGAAGTGTAAGGTAAGTAATGTGAATAGATGGACACAACCTCATATAATCTAATCATGACACTGTACCGCCTGCGGGGAAGAGACAGATGCACATAAGGTTACTACCTTGTCCATGATTGGTCCACATACCGTTCATATGGACCCCTTAGCACGACTCCCCACACCACTTTGATCTACTATATGGGGCAGGGAAGTATCCGTCCCAAATACCCTACTCACCGATGTACTGGTGAAGGTCCCCACCAAGGGAAAGAGACGAAACTGATGATACTATCCGGGAAATCGCCACCTCTTCTTGATGGATGTCTGCACTCCCGGGATCAGCGTCTATCAACAGGGGTGACACAAGACAGTCCACCCACTATGCTGTCTACTGGGCTAGTATGTACTACCCACACTAGTGCTAGCTGCAATAACAACAAAACAGTAATCTAGTCCTAACAACCAAACTATGTGACCAGATGCCGCTCAACGATAAACTCCTAGCACTAGGTGTCGTGTACTACCCTAACTCAAACTCACACAATTCCCAAAATGCAGAGACAAGAGATATGGATACCAAAAGCCTACCTTTAATAGGGGCCTGACTTCTGAATCCTAGAAGGGAAAATAACAAATCCACAGAATACAGTGCAGTGCAATACAATAAACTACCGTGGAAGGGACCACACACAATGGCCACTTAATACAATACAGTGGTGAAAGACCGGATGCGCTCTCAATCGACAAGGTACCTGTTACCGACCTAATGCTAATCTATACTCACAGGCCGCGTGCCTGAATTAAATGGGGCCACAGGCTAATCCTGATGTACATGTGCTGGAGGATAAGCCTGAATTGTAAACTAATGTACCCACGGAATATACAATTTACCTAACCAATCCTAATTATGCAGGGCCTTATGCCCACTGCTACCACACTGGCCTAGTGCCCAAAAAATGTCCAGGGCCTTGTGCCCAAAGTGTAGCGAACGAAAGAGTACAGGGATGGGCCTGGAAGAGGGATGTCCAGGGGTCCTTACCTGATGTTAGCAGCTTTTGTTGGCAGCAGGGGGGAACCATGATAGCTCTACAGCTGTCCCCCTGCTAAATCTTGCAGACGAGTCTTCAATCTTTTTTTTTGATCCCACAGCTCCCTGGATCTGCGTTGTCTGTCGCTGTGTTCTTTCTTCTTTTCTTGTCTCCGCCGGGTGAGTTCTTCCTTCTGTCCGACGTCTTTTCTGTTTATCCCGATGTCTTCTTTCTTCTGGGCGGCGTTTTCTTGCTTGACCGTGGTGTCTTTTTCCGAAGATCTTCTCTGCTTGACTCTTGGAGTGAAACTGAAACTGAAACTGTGCTGCACAGGACAGCTATATAATACCATACACGTGGGCGCAGACTGGTGACGCGGTGAGCCCTGAATGGCTCACTTCGGCGCCAAAAATACAGTTGGCTGGCATTGAGCCCTGATTGGCTTACTGTTCTGGCCACTGATTGGCCATCAGCTAGAGGGGTCAATACACAATCATCCAACCAGAAGCGGTTATTTAGTGCTGCTAATAGTCATCATCATCATCATCATTGTGTAGCTTTGCAAGAGGTACGTCTCCTGACAGGTCTCTACCATTTGGATGTATGCATACATTTCTTGGAGCGCAGAATGGAAATGTGCATCTAATGCAAAGTACAGATATACGGACAACTCTGAATAAGTCCCATCATGTGCATTTTCCATCTATTTAAACATGCAATTAACATTCTGAAAAAAGTATAAATAATGCTTAAAAATGGCATTTTAAAACAGAACATACTGCAGCAAAATGCAATAAAATGCAGTACTTAATAAAATAAATAAATAAATATTATAAACAAATCTGAAAAATTATATATTTTTATTATGCTTTTTTTTATAGGAAAAATGCTTGTGTACACATAACATAACCTTTTGTGGAGCAAGCTGTCCAAAAGCAGTGATGTGCCAGCTGATACACATCGGGGCCATGTGGATGGCCCTCTAACCTTCACAATGGGCGCACATTACCCTTAATCTCAGTAATCAGCTAAAATAATACATTTAATCAAAGAAAGAGACTCCTATATGTAATAACATATCGGCGGGAATTTTAACCAAGCGTTACCTGCTGTAACACACAAACCTGTTGCCAGGGGCGGATCTAGACAATAACTTTACCCGGGGCGATTTTAGGGGGGGGGCGATTTAGGCCCCGCCCCATTTCTGATGTCTAATGCTGCCGGCGGCTGCACAGTATGTGCAGGTCCGCTCGGCAGTGACAGTGTGCTGCCCCGCTGCTCTGATTGTGTTTAAAACACAATCAGAGCAGCCGGGCAGCACACTGTCACTGCTGAACGGACTTGCACATACTGTGCAGCCGCCGGCAGCAAGCCCCGATCGCCGCCCCCCCCCCCTGGATCCGCCACTGTCTGTTGCCCAGCACTGCTGTACAATGTCCAACTTTTATATTCAAGTCTTTTCACCAGTGGGACAACACATTCATTTTTCTCTCCTTGTGTTGTAATAGAAGAAGGGGTTGTACATCCAATTGTCCTCCTTTAGGACTCAAATCTATCTGTCACTTTTTCCTTCCATGTTATTCCTCTTTTTGAATTGTCCTGTGTCACGAACAGCCACCTATAGCAACTCCCAAATGTAATATCCTATCATATATGCACACAGTCAAACAATATATCACCTCTAATTTGTCAGGAAACTGCCCCCCTTTATCTGTCACAAGCCGCCCTTTATGCAATTGTGACTTGGAAGCTTACTGTAAGGGAACACACAGGATTCCAGCCTAAACCTCCCTCTCACCTATCTCTTAGGCTACAGATTTAGCTAGCACCTTTCCTAACACAGACACACGCTTCCACACCTCTCAGCAACTGCCACCAGCTACGTATAAGGCCCGTAGCAAACCTATCACTTAATTATGCAGTTACGCACATTCTGTGCTCTGGTAATTAAACAGTTAACACTTCACACACTGGTTTCTAGAGAGTTAACCCAGCCAAGTAATCTCTCTCTTCTAAACAGGCAGTGAATTCGTTTAGAACAATAGGGACATCACTATTATTATTTTTTTTATTTAATGTACAAAAAGTACAATGCTTACAGTTTATGAAAACAATTAATAAACAATTGATATACAAATAAAAAATTGCATAACAGTGATACAACCAAATGGGTTGAAAGTACAGAGCATAACTCACATTTAATAACCTGCATGCCTGGGGCAGGCAGAAGAGATGGACAGTCCTTCAATTAGATTGATTCCCAAGAGCTGACCCTTTGTCTCTTCAGGAGACATGTTTTTAGGCAAAATCAAATGAGACGGCATTCACAGGTGTGGATGCTAATGTGGGGGCGGAAATGTCTCCTGGGTGTCACCTATGGTTTGTTCAACTATTCCTAAAGTTTTGACCTGTCTTAACTATTCTCAGAAATATCCCAGAAACATAACTCCCTGGTCAATAAACCAGTCATAATATCCTGTACATTTAATTACCCAACATGATGAAATTATAGCAATATGACATACCTTTCCCAAAGACATGTGACTACAACTGTTCCCTGGTACCGCTGGTACCTGTAATTCACAACCCTGGTGTGATTTCTGCCGCTCAGTATGGAGTGCCACACAGATTTTCCACAATATGAAATATGAAGGCATTTTCTTTGAAGCTCATATTTCTATATACCTGCATAGATAGCGTTGCCTGTGTCTGAAAGAATCTCAAGCTGTGAAAGGCTCCTTCTCTCTTAGGGGCATATTCAATTCTGATCCCGATTCGTGGGATCGCGCCGGAACGGCCGCGAACGTAATCAGCGGTACCGCAATAACGTGGATTTTCGTTCGCAGCCCATAGGGCTGCATACGAAAATCCGTGTTATTGCGGTACCGTATTACCGTCAGTAGTGCGCATTTTCCGCGCTAACGCGCGTTACCGCGGATCGGGTCGGAATTGAATATGCCCCTCAGTGTCAAAAACTCTCCTTTGTTAGGATGCAGTTCACCCCAGAGGCCTTTGAAGCTGCTCAGCTTTCCCTGAAGTGTTGCTGTTTTCTCTTAATATAGAGCTGGGCAGAAGCACCAAGTAAACACACACCAGACCCTCTGACTTCACATTTTACACTTTAGTAGCTCAATTTATCAATGGATTTATTTGATATAACATATTTACACTGCAGTTATGACAAGGCCTTATTCCCCACAATTATGTTATTGATTAATCCTTATAACTGTAATTCCTCTCTGTTCACTACATCCTGTATTGGGAAAGAAATCCTCTAATGGATCCCAAAATGTCCACATTGTAAACTAGAGATGGAAAATTAATAGCTGCCCGGTTCCTAACAATCATCTGTATTATCTGGTGAGTTAATATGTAGACATAAATGCTCAGATTGGTGCCTCTAGTTGATCTCATGTTCACTGAAGAAGCCGTTATAATCTCAATTAACAGCAAAATAATAAAAACCTAAGCTAAACATAATCAGAGATTTGTAAGCCCTGTGCTACAACAAACTGGGTACTACTAGGGGGTCTAACAATTTAAGAGGAATAAACATAGAAAAAAATTGCAATATCCTCACTCCTGGTTGGCTTACAACGCTACATCACAGTTTCCAGCTATAAGTCACCTGACTCTGTTGATCCAGTAAGTATAATGTGTGATTAGTGTCAGCTGAATTAGCATCAACAGCATACAGAGGTCTATTTATCAATTGAGTCCCGATTGCGGCAATAAGGCTAATTTGTTATCGCGATAAAAAAAATAATTTTTCGCCGCAAGTTAACGATAAAAATATTGCCCAGAGTGGTAAGAGGTAACTGTGTATAGCTGAGCATGCCTGAGCTAGCTGCCACATCTGGGCTCTCAGTTACACTTAGATAAAAAAAAAAAAATACAAAAAATAATAAAAAGTTTAAACATAAATAATAATTATTTAAAAAATGTAAAAACAATAAGAGAATCTTTACATTCCCCTCCCCCCAAAAGAAACATAGGTGTTCCTCAGGGAACCTTAATCCACGTTATATTAATATTGATGTAAGGCTCCTGATATAGCTAATCATACTGATTTCACATTATTTTTATACAGTATATATAGACAGCAGGGCCATCTTTTCCATTGGGCACGATGGGCAGCTGCCCGGGGGCCCCACCGCCAAGGGGGCCTCATAGGCACGGATGTTAATGAGACTAAATAATCCTGCAAAAGAAAAAAACCTGCAAAAAAAACCTACAAGGGTCACTGAACAAATAAATCTATCTATCTCTATATATCTATATCTGTATCTATATACATGTATATATCTATATCTAGGGGCCCCAGTGCATTGCTTTGCCCGGGGGCCCATAATGTTGTTAAGATGGCCCTGATAGACAGAATTTACCCTTGCAGGTGATGCATGCTGGACAAGGACTCTTGTCCTAATCCCTGGTAATTGCATCCAGAGGAAACAGTAGCGTTTAGCCTAGATAAAGGGCTTGAATGATCTGAAACATTGTCTTTTTATGTTATTGTGGTGAATAAAAGAAACTTTAGCTGGACTAAGTGTTAGTGCTTTGACCCTCCACTCCCCCTATTGAATGTATATATTGAATATACGTCGCAGTTGTTCTATGACAGATTTCAATTAATAAATTTTGTATATTATTGATATCCTGTATGAAACACACAACAGGCGCTCTGCAGAACAAACGCGGCTTAGGACAGATGCTGATATGTGCCTAGGCGCAAAGTTTGACAGAGCCAGATGGCGCGTTTGGAGGAATAATAGTTTGCATAGGAAGAAGGGTGGAAGTGGGCATAGAAATTGTATTCATAGTGATGTATGGTGCCCTGGTGTTTCTTGTTCAGCAATGTCCAGTACATAAACAAAATTTCATATTATTGTAATGAGAAAAAGGGGTGCTCATTTTTATGGGTGTTCCTTGCCATATGGAGCAGTACGTGCTCATTTTCAATCGACAAACACATATTCAGTTGACAAAAGGACTTGAATAAAACACCAAGTGGGGATCGGGTTTAGTCCCATACACATACTTGCCAACATGGGCAAGATAATTCCCGGGAGGTCCAGGGTGCAGGTGGGTGTGTAGGGGCGGGGCTCGAAGAATTGCGTCATTAGCCCCGCCCCAAAATGGATATCACGACTCTGGACCAATAAAAATATGGGGAGGGGCAACGATGACGTGTCCATGACTTCACTAGGCCCCGCCCCCTCCATTTAGTTTACACAGCCAGGATCAGGGAGAATTGCTTGCTCTCCCGGGAGTCCGGGAGGACTCCACGAATCGCGTCGCAGTACGTATCGTCTGTGATTCATAAATGACCTCCTATGTATTCTAACATGTGTGTACTGTGATTAATGTGTACTATGATTAATCAATAAAGACATTGATAAGCCCCACCCAATAGAGTTTTATGTATAGCCTCAACACAGCAACGGAAACTGTTAAATAGTTGATGAAACCATTTAACTACTGAATTTTAAATTAACTGTAGCTGCCGAGGGTGACATGCCTGATGAAGAGACCTAAGTAGTCTTGTAAATTTTCAATTGGAATCCGCTGTTAGCCCATAAATCACTTTAACTCTGTTTATTCCTTCTTACATAAAAGCGACATTAAACAACTACAAGTATATTCAAAGGAGGAGAAAAGCAAAATGTAAGTTATGAATAATAATAATAGCGTCATTTTCATTTTATTTAGCAGCAACATCTCGGGCAGTATTGTACAGAATAGATACAGGGCATTATAACAATGACATCATTCTAACATAGACAGAACATAGGGAAACAGCCAGAATGGGAACCTTGCTCAATAAGAGCTTACAATCTAAAGGGAAAACAGATACTAGAGAAACACAAACCTTTGAACAGTCACATCGCCATCACCTGCTATATTCCACGGGGGAATTCTCTACAGGGTAGAACAAGCCTTAAAACAGCACCAATAAGCAGGGGTCTGAGAGCTCTCCAAGCCTGAGATCATCAGCATCCTCTCCCACAGGGAGTCCCGTTGCTAGGAGCCAGAAAAATATCATCTTATGCTACCTCTGCCTTCCTATGTACTAGGTGCATTTCAATTTTTCATTATCAAAAGCACAGATTGACTTAAGGTCGTCGCTGCTTCAGCTCTGCAAAATGACATTACCAGCCACTAGGTCATTCTTTAATAATAAATGCTTTCTACTTAAAGCAAGGAACATTTTCTATTTTTGTCAAGTGACTCTATGCCAGGCTGAACCTTGAAAATCTCAGTTTCTCTTGTGCTTTACGTTACATCTGAAAAAAATTATTGTGTGTGTCGAATGCGACGGATAAATCCCACATTTGCAAGGTGCGCAAGTGTAATTTAAGAAGCCGGGAGTGTAATTTGAAAACCCACTGATTTTTAAAGTCATAATTTTTCAATTTGACACTTCGTGCATTGGGGGAAAAAAATTCACAGGCAGCTGTTCCGAGGTCTCATTTTAAAGATTTATGACGATTTTTCTACAAGTGGAAAGCAGTCCAACATGAAATGTTCTAAAGGATATGTGATCTTAGACAGTAAGGACAGATTTCCATGAGAAAACCTATGTAAAGAACGTTAGCCTTGCCAACCATATATATATATATATATATATATATATATATATATATATATATCATACTTGCCAACTCCCGAAATTCGGGTCAGTCTCCCGGTCTCCCGGGCGAGCTGGCATTTCTCCCGGATCCTGGATATCACCGAGAATCGCGTCATTTGATGCGATTCTCTGTGAATCACGCCATTTTGGAGGGCGGGAGGGGGCGGGGTGAGGCCAATCGCGTCATTTTGGCCCCGCCCCTGCGATGTAAATTACTGTTTTGCGGGGGCGGGGCCAAAAGGATGCAATTGGCCTTGCCCCGCCCCCTCCCACCCTCCAGTCACGCCCCCTCTCCCGGAAACAAGTTTCCGGGAGTTGGCAAGTATGATATATATATATATATATATATATATATATATATACGTAAGTACTGCCTCGGCGTGCAATTATACTCTAACAGTTACCACTTGTTTTGTGGAATCGGTTTTTAACATTTTGGAGAGAACTTGTGTTTAGCATCTGTTCTCCAGTTACTTTTCTTTCAGGCTCAACCATACTAAGCGATTTAGGGGCCCTACACTTCCCTGATGCCCCACAATGATTTAACCAAAACTATCGCTGGCGCTGGTGCCAGGAGCAGTAAGGGTTATCTTGCCCCTCTGCCAGGCCAGTCTTCGTAGAGGTGCATGTTCACAGTAGAGCTGAGAGTGCAGACTTGTTCCACTAATGTGGAAAAAAAACATAAAATAAAAAGTGTAAAAATAGATAAAATTTATTTTAAAAAAAACAAATAAAAACATTAGAGATGGGCGGGTCCGGTTCTCCGAGAACCGAACCCACCCGAACTTTGGGTATCCGAGTACCGAGCTGAGCAGCTCGGTACTCTCCCGCCCATTCCGAATCCAAATCGAGGCCGAACGTCATTGTGACGTCGTCGGATCTCGGGACTCGGTTCTCGCGATACTTCAACTTTATAAATACACGCCTCCACAGCAATCCATCGCCATTTGACAGAGGGAGAGAGCAGGGTGTAGTCATAGGCTAATTAGAGCAGGGACAGAGAATACCATATTGTTCTTGCAATTGCTCTAACCAAAATCGCTAGTGCAGAGAGGAGGATAGAGGTTTATTATTTTTTCTTCATATTTGGCACTCCCCAGCGCTTTTGGGGTGTCCCCCATAATTGTGCATTAATATTTCTGGCTGTCAAAAGTCATATCTGTCAGCAGTATCTACTCAATAATTTTTAGCACTCCTCAGTGTTTTTGGGGTGTCCTCCCTAATTGTGCATTAATATTTCTGGCTGTCAAAAGTCATATCTGTCAGCAGTATCTACTCAATAATTTTTAGCACTCCTCAGTGTTTTTGGGGTGTCCTCCCTAATTGTGCATTAATATTTCTGGCTGTCAAAAGTCATATCTGTCAGCAGTATCTACTCAATAATTTTTAGCACTCCTCAGTGTTTTTGGGGTGTCCTCCCTAATTGTGCATTAATATTTCTGGCTGTCAAAAGTCATATCTGTCAGCAGTATCTACTCAATAATTTTTAGCACTCCTCAGTGTTTTTGGGGTGTCCTCCCTAATTGTGCATTAATATTTCTGGCTGTCAAAAGTCATATCTGTCAGCAGTATCTACTCAATAATTTTTAGCACTCCTCAGTGTTTTTGGGGTGTCCTCCCTAATTGTGCATTAATATTTCTGGCTGTCAAAAGTCATATCTGTCAGCAGTATCTACTCAATAATTTTTAGCACTCCTCAGTGTTTTTGGGGTGTCCTCCCTAATTGTGCATTAATATTTCTGGCTGTCAAAAGTCATATCTGTCAGCAGTATCTACTCAATAATTTTTAGCACTCCTCAGTGTTTTTGGGGTGTCCTCCCTAATTGTGCATTAATATTTCTGGCTGTCAAAAGTCATATCTGTCAGCAGTATCTACTCAATAATTTTTAGCACTCCTCAGTGTTTTTGGGGTGTCCTCCCTAATTGTGCATTAATATTTCTGGCTGTCAAAAGTCATATCTGTCAGCAGTATCTACTCAATAATTTTTAGCACTCCTCAGTGTTTTTGGGGTGTCCTCCCTAATTGTGCATTAATATTTCTGGCTGTCAAAAGTCATATCTGTCAGCAGTATCTACTCAATAATTTTTAGCACTCCTCAGTGTTTTTGGGGTGTCCTCCCTAATTGTGCATTAATATTTCTGGCTGTCAAAAGTCATATCTGTCAGCAGTATCTACTCAATAATTTTTAGCACTCCTCAGTGTTTTTGGGGTGTCCTCCCTAATTGTGCATTAATATTTCTGGCTGTCAAAAGTCATATCTGTCAGCAGTATCTACTAAATAATTTTTAGCACTCCTCAGTGCTTTTGGGGTGTCCTCCCTAATTGTGCATTAATATTTCTGGCTGTCAAAAGTCATATCTGTCAGCAGTATCTACTAAATAATTTTTAGCACTCCTCAGTGCTTTTGGGGTGTCCTCCCTAATTGTGCATTAATATTTCTGCCTATCAAAATTCATATCTGTCAGCAGTATCTACTAAATAATTTTTAGCACTCCCCAGTGGTTTGCGCTCAGAATGGATTCAAAGCTGTCCACATATGATCTGAATGAGCAACCAGGTTCTGTCACCAGTCCTGATGTTAGTGTTCCCAGTACGTCATCTGGCCAAGGCGATGTCAAACAACAGAGTGTTTTCAAATTAGTGCAAAAAACAAAAACCAAAAAAAAATTTACTGTATTGAAGCGAAAAAGAAGTGTAACTGAGCAAAAGTTAAGTGACGATAAAAAAAAAATTGCAAGCATGCCATTCTACACACGCAGTGGCAAAGAGAGAATGAGGCCTTCACCTTTGGCTATTAGTGGCAGATCCCAAAAAGTTACCCAGCCTACAATTGGTGCACAACTACTGTTACGCGTCAAAGCCGAGCTGCAAGATAACAGTGAGGCATTACAGGAGAATATTTGCTCTGATTCACAAATGACAACAATCCCTGTGGAGAGTCCATCCAACAGTGGGATGTCTAATCGTGAGCATTCTGCTGATGTGTGCCTTAATAGCCCGAGTGTAGCCGGTGATACCCAAATTGAGGATGCCACTTTGGAATTAGAAGAGGATGAGGGGGAGATTTGTGTAGGCGACGAGGGCGCTAATGATGATGTTGATGATTATGATGCAGACAGATACCAAATTGCCTTTCTCAATTTCTATTTATATTCTAGATTATATAACGGCTGAATAGTTTTCTATTTTACTCCTAGTGGAGAGAGGATCTGATGCAGACAGATACCAAACTGCCTTTGTCCATTTCAATTTATATTGTACAGTATATAACGGCTGAATTTATTAGTATTTTATACAAGTGGAGGGGGGCCTAGAGAGACAGAAACCAAACTGGCTTTCTCCATGTCAATTAATATTGTACAGTCTATAATGGCTGAATTTTTTAGTATTTTATACAAGTGGAGGGGGGCCTTGAGAGACAGAAACCAAACTGGCTTTTTCCATTTCTTTACATATTTAACTATAAGTGTAGGGTGTAATATACATTCAAAGACGATGGCTGCATTGCCAATATGCATAGATGGAGAGGAAGACAATCTGTTTTGTGTGTAGAATAGGCCTACCAACGAAGAATTAAACTGTTTTTTTGGATGATTTATTACCTCAACAATTAGATTACTTGTCTCTAAAACAGTTGGAGCACTAAATTGGGTTAATTTAGGCCCAAAAACATGGATTTTCCAAAAAAATAGCAAAACAAAACCAAACAAAACCAAAACCAAAACCAAAACACGCAATGGCAGTTTTGCAAAACCAAAACCAAAACCAAAACACGACGGTAATCCAGATCCAAAACCGAATCCAAAACCAAAACACGGGGGTCAGTGACCATCTCTAAAAAACATTCATTTCATTAAAATGCTGTATTCTTTGAACTTTTTTTTTGTAATGATTTCAATCTGCTATCGCCACCTTGAGATGGTGAAAATAGAACAGGTATGATATAGTTATCCCCATGCGAAGGGAAAGTCATGTCTGGAGAAAGCCAGTAAGCTTAACGCTAGTGTGGGTTATTGAAAAAGATAGCAGTTTTATCGCCAGTGACAACCTTGTGATGAATACAGCAGTGGATCCCAAACATTCTCAGTTCGAGGCACCCTTAGGGCTAGATTTACTAAACGGCGGGTTTGAAAATATGGAGATGTTGCCTATAGCAACCAATCAGATTCTAGCTGTCATTTTGTAGAATGCACTAAATAAATGATAGCTAGAATCTGATTGGTTGCCATAGGCAACATCTCCACTTTTTCAAACCCGCAGTTTAGTAAATATACTCCTTAGGGTCTCCATAATTTTTTCAAGCCACCCCTAAGCCAAAATAATTACCAAGCAGTCCCTTGTCTTGCTTACCCAGCTTACAGGCAGCCTTGGCCATGACACCCCTGGGAGATCGCTGCAGCACCCCAGGGAGCTGTGGCGCACAGTTTGGGAACCGCTGGCATAGGGTATAACAAAAACAAGCCCTATCACCAGCGAAAATGCCCATTTTCACCAGTAATATGGCTTGATAAGTCAGCACCTTAATCTCAATATGACTTTATAGTCTCCTACTCAGTCTTTAATGTGCACCTTTCTCCTACCCACAGTGAAGGCAGCCATTTTGTGAGCTGATCCAATATTCATGACACTTCTTAACTGATATCACGGGCTGCAGTGAGTTGCTAGTTCGCATTCTCATGAGAATTGCTTCAGCTCACAAAATAGCTGGTTCCTAGGAAATGGATATGCTACATGCTCATTAATATAATTCTGGGGAGCTGGAACCCTAACAGGACAGTACGTTGTGTGACTGAACTGTTAGCATACCTCCCAACTGTCCCAGTTTCAGGGGGGCAGTCCCGAATTTAGGGTACTGTCACGTCCGGGGACATGTTTGACCCGCAGATGGGAATGTCAGGGGAAGAGAGATAACTAATTTACAGCGTTAGGCAGTGACAGCCTTTAAGTGGGCATAACAAATATTGATGAGATTGAACTTATCATTTTACTAGGAACCAGTGAATACTGGTTCAGCACACAAAATGGCTACTTTCACTGTGCGTAGACATATACATTTTATTTATTGCCAAAAATCTGATAGAAACCAATTCTCAAATGATCCCAAATCCATGTATTGTGAACAGTCGTGATATATCCGCTCGTCTGAGGTGATCATTGTGGTTTGAATGATACACGATTATACTTACTTGTACCTATTTGCCTGAAGTCTTGAGACACCAAATTTCGCAAATCACGGTTTCTATCACTGAATCAGCCTCATTCGGGTTTCAAAATTCAAGTGTTTTTGCGGAGTGTGAATGGCCGCACTAATGCACAGTAGGACTCCTCTAAAACCCCCAGGAATGTACTACCCAACAGATCCATGACCCATCGTACACACAGCACCAGAGTATGGCAAACCATGCAAACAAATGGACCATGAAACGCATTTATTTACTAACATTTATATATATATATATATAGCGCCAACATACTCAGTAGCGCTTTACCAATGTAGAGAAATACAGTAATAAAACAAAACTAGGTAATGACTGATAAAGTGGGCAGAGGCCTCTGATGCAAGCTTATGATCTATAGTTCAGTAGTAGTTTTATACATGAAGTTAAGCGCCACTTATTGCATATTGGTGCCACAAGATGGCAATGGGAAAAAGTGCTTAGTAGGTTTATATGATCCAGTCGGGGTCAGAGGGTTTTTGAATATGGAAGGAGACTAAATATAAGTTTTTGTGAACTGCGTAGTGTGGTGTTAGTCGGGAAGAATCATCTAGGGAAGTTAAGATGGTGGATCAGGATTTAGTAGGCTTGTCTAAAGAGATGAGCTTTCAGGGAGGGCTTGAAGATTTGGAGGCCAGGGGAAAACCTTGTGTGAGGGAGGTGCAGACCAAAAAAAGTCCTATAATCTGGAATAGGAGCAGATAATGAGTGTTGATGAGAGGCACAAATATTGGGACAAGTTGGGAGATTTTTTGAGACAAGGGAGGAGATGTATGTTGATGCAGTTTTGCTAATGGCTTTGTAAGTCAGTAGAATTATTTTATATTTCATTCGGTAAAGTATTAGCTACCAATGTAGGGAGTGACAGAGCGATGCAGCAGTAGAAGAAATTTTTGCAAGGAAATTTAGTTTATCTGCTTCATTCAGTATTGTAGCGATGCAAGTCTGGTTAGGGGAGGATCAGTAAGGAGGGAATTGCAATTAAATAGACATTATGGGCCTGAGTCATTAAGGAAAGTAAGGCAAAAAATGAAGTAAATGTTCTCCAGGACAAACCATGTTACAATGCAAGGGGTGCAAATTAGTTTATTATTTTGCACATAAGTTAAATACTGGCTGTTTTTTCATCTAGCACACAAATACTTGATAGCTTTATATTTACACTGAAATTTAAAGATAATCTAGGACATGAGCTATTCCAACTATAAATCTGTTCCCACATTTTAAATGTATCTCCCCCTCCAATGCACCATGGTTTTGCCCAGGTGCACAGTTAATGACTTAATGGATGTCCTATGAGTGCATGTATTAAAGTTTTTGCATTTATATAACATCATTTGGATATAGACTGTGAGGAACCAAGGACAGTTTTGGCAACAAGCTTGAGAGGTAGGGTCTATTTTTGTGTTGTATACAGTTATAGAGAAATCAGGTTGACAGCTACTATTAACTGGTGGGAATTTTATTAACTCTGTTTTTGAAAGATAGCGTTTGAGATGGCGAGAGGACATCCAAGAAGAAATGGCAGAGAGATACTACCTAATGCAGGCCAAAACGGATAGTGAGAGATCGATAGATTTTAGTATCATCCAAATAAAAATTATATTGAAATCCAAAGGAGCTTATTAGCTTTTCAAGAGAAGTGGTGTAGATAAAGAATAGTAGAGGGCCTAGCACCAAGCCATGTGGTACGCCAACTGAGAGCAGAGAGGAGGTGCATCTAAAGAGACAAACATTAAAGTAGCTGTTTGACAAGAAGGAAGAGAACCAAGATAGGACAATGTCTTGAAGACATAGGGAATGTAGTGGTTGTATGAGAAGAGAGTGGTCAACAGTGTCAAATGCAGCAGAGAGGTCCAGGAGAAATAGAAGAGAGTAACGGCCTTTAGATTTACCAGAGATCAAATCAATGAGCACCTCGTCATCCGGTGCATTGTCTGTGAGGTGACTGATGTGAGGAGATAAGATCAAGTAGACAGGCCGTCGAGTGGGAGAAGAAGAAGAAAGTAGATACTTTTTCATTTATGAGATCAACTGAAGAACATGTGCCTTGGTTATCAGAGGGTTTGAGGTAGGAAGGTTGAGGATTTAAATGTATTAACAAGGCATTTGGGGTTAAAGGTCTGACCAGAGATGAGAGACTAGAAATATGTTTGTTTTGCAGTGTTCAGAGCTTATCAGTAGGAGGGGTAGATAGCAGTATATTTTGAGGAAGTCATGAGAAATACAAGATTTACGGCAATGATATTCCATTCTATTCTAGATTTCTTTTAATGTCTTTCCCACCATTGACAACTTTGTTCTGTGGGTCAGAATTTGGGTCACATGTGGATCTCTGCATGTGAGATTTTAGGGGGAGTGGAAAAGGCTTATGGGTGGCCTAGTGCTTCAACTATACGCTCCCCTGGGGTATGTGGCCAAACCCCTTTGTGACATGGCCATGTTCTCACTGTGCTGTAGTTAGGGTGTGAAACAGGGAAAAGGATAAATCACACACATGTTCCGTAGTCTGGGCTGCTAATAGTCACAGTCACAAAGAGCATCCACAGATATTTTCCTTTAGAACAATCCAGGAACAATGAGTGTGCCAGGGCCTGTAAGCTACCGTTATTGGTCTATAGTCATGTGATGTTTATTGATGCTTGCTGATTGGCTACATTCAATGCACTGAGATTGGCCTTATTCTCCTGTGGACGTATTTTACTTGATAATACGTCTTGGTGAATTGTGAACGATTTTCAGAATTGGCTAAATGGATTCAGTTATCTCTAGTCACTACTAAACCCAACCTACTATCACATTCGATGCATAATTCATTAAAACATTTCCATTTTTCTTCCGATATACAACTCATTAGACTCTCATTTATGTTTCATGAAACTCCGGAAGCTAAGTGAACATTGAGAAATCCACAAATACAATATATTGGTTTATCCATTACCTTTTCAGGTTTCATGTACACAGCCAAGAGACTGTGCAGCAACCCGGAAAACGAGTAGTGTCCTCCTCATCCAACCTCTACCCCTTACTGATCATTTAAATATGTTATGTAAAATGAAATCTGACTTTTGTGGATGGGGAGCATAGAGAGGTGTATCACTGCGCTTATCATACAGTTGTGCAGAGTACGCCCCCACCCACCCAGGTCCGTTCAGTATTATGCTCCAAATTTGCTCCTCTTACAGCATTTTGGGTGCACATCCATGTGTAATTCAGAAAAATAGGTGAAAAAAACTGAAACTACATCATAAATTAACCAGTATGTTGTTCCTAGCAAATAGGGTTTACTATAAAGAATTAACATATATAACAAATTCAATTATCAGGGTTGTATCTAGGCTGGGGCAGCAGGGGCAGGGCCCTGGGGGCCCCCAGTCAAATGGGCCCGGAAAAGACAGCCTTTAAGTAGTCGAAATTGGACTACATGTGTTATTTATGTTTGAAAACAATCAATTTTGCCAGTTTGTAAGAATTTAGTGGCTGTTACCAAATTCCGGGGTTTGGAAACGCCTGGTTTCACAGGTCTGGGCACTCTTGCTCAGTGGATTTTGGACAGTAGCAACTAACTTATTCTTGTACGTGCCTTTTCTATTGTTTGTATCTATTTATGTGTGCAATGAAATTCGTGATTCGCTGATAGTGATAATACTCTTGGGGCTAGATTTACTAAGCTGCGGGTTTGAAAAAGTGGGGATGTTGCCAATAGCAACCAATCAGATTCTAGCTGTCATTTTGTAGAATGTACTAAATAAATGAAAGCTAGAATCTGATTGGTTGCTATAGGCAACAACCCCACTTTTTCAAACCCGCAGCTTAGTAAATCTAGCCCTTGCAGTCCATGTAGTAGCTGCAGTACAGAAGATTTAACGCATTATAAAAACCAACCTAGTCTTTCGTACAAGGGCCCCGTTCCAATGAGCTGCCCCGGGGCCACAACAAGCTACAGTGCGACTCTGTTCATTATACCTTTATTTTATAACAAAATGTGATTTTTTTTCCCCAGAATGCTTGCATTAAATTCCCTGACTGTATGCCAGAGCTTATTTAAATTGGATGCGCCTTTAGTCTTTTAGCTACACCAAGTTCCCTAACAAGTTATACATAGAAATTAAGTTAACATTTAATTAGCAAATATCACACTTGACACTGTATAAATAGAATCAGTTTTCTGACTTGTTACAGCTGCTTTTCACCTCAGCTCATGCTAAGTGACATTTCATTTGTAATGTATTATACCTTGTAGAAATATGTGTATGTTCTTATTGTTATTATAAGACAGCTCCACATATTTCTTATCTATGTCCCCCAAATCACGGTTCTGTCTCCTTCAGTGTTTAAGGTTCTGCTATTATCCGTGCTACTTATAATATCTTTAGACCCTGATTTGCATCGGACTTTGCTTCAATTTAATCATATTAAACCTACCTTGCTCTGTGTGGCAGTGACGTGACTTATGCTGGGCACACACTACACTGTTTTCGTCCAATAATCGGCTCAAAAAGCCGACATACAACCGCTCGTTCAAAAGTCGGGTCAGTGTGTGCAGTGACACGACGGTCGAAAGTCTGCCCAAATGGACGATTATCGCCTCATTTGGTTGGTCGTACCGTTTAATATTTTCGTTCCAATCCCGTTTCCGCTGTGTAGTGTGTATAAACTCCCGACCGATCCACAACAGTGAGTACAAAATTACAGTCATTGCTCACGACAACATGGCTGTAAAAAGTCGCTAAAGGGACGTCCGCTCTTCCCTTTATCGTCCTAAACATGGCTAGTGTGTATGCAGTCCATGGACCGAGCGATCGGAACATCGATCGCATGTAAAATCGCTCGGCATAAAAAGTTGGTCGAAATTTCTGTAGTGTGTACCCAGCTTAACAAGGTGGTTTGAGCCCCAATGAGTCACATTTTTCAGGTAAGACTCTTCATTCACTTTTAATCTAATAAGGAAAAGCAGTTAAAATATTATAGCACTCTAATACACTAGTATGCTAATTGCACAGTAATCCATAATTAATCTTAATTAAGAAGTTGCCATCTCCCACCCGCCATGTTGGCAGTTCAATGAAATCGCTAAGATTTAAGGACAAATACCTTCCCCCAAACAATTGGCAAAGTTTAATTGAAAATATCGCCTAATTAGCTTATTAAATGGCTTCAAGAATTATACTCATCTCACTTCGATCCATGCAGTGCTCATATGTTCGCCATCTTTAATTGGTATGAATTCAAGCTATCACCTTTTGTTTGCCATCTAGGTACCAGAGCGAGAGTAGCTATCGCTGTACCAGAGCTACTATCATTGTACCAGAGCGGCTATCGCTGTACCAGAGCGACTATCACTGTACCAGAGCGGCTATTTCTGTACCAGAGCAACTATCCATGTACCAGAGCGGCTATCCATGTACCAGAGCGGCTATCACTGTACCAGAGCGGCTATCGCTGCACCAGTGCGACTATCACTGTACCAGATCGGCTATTCCTGTACCAGAGCAGCAATCCATGTACCAGAGCAGCTATCCATGTACCAGAGCGGCTATCGCTGTACCAGTGCGACTATCACTGTACCAGAGCGGCTATTCCTGTACCAGAGCAACTATCACTGTACCAGAGCGGCTATCGCTGTACCAGTGTGACTATCACTGTACCAGAGCTGCTATCATTGTACCAGAGCAACTATCCATGTACCAGAGCGGCTATCACTGTACCAGTGCAACTATCACTGTACCAGAGTGGCTATTCCTGTACCAGAGCAACTATCCATGTACCAGAGCGGCTATCACTGCACCAGTGCAACTATCACTGTACCAGAGTGGCTATTCCTGTACCAGAGCAACTATCCATGTACCAGAGCGGCTATCACTGTACCAGAGCGGCTATCACTGTACCAGTGCGACTATCACTGTACCAGATCGGCTATTCCTGTACCAGAGCAGCTATCCATGTACCAGAGCGGCTATTGCTGCACCAGTGCGACTATCACTGTACCAGAGAGAGAGTAGCTATCGCTGTACCAGAGCTGCTATATCTGTACCAGAGCGGCTATCACTGTACCAGAGCGGCTATCACTGTACCAGAGCGGCTATCACTGTACCAGAGCGGCTATCGCTGTACCAGATCTGCTATATCTGTACCAGAGCTGCTATATCTGTACCAGAGCGGCTATCCCTGTACCAGAGAGAGAGTAGCTATCGCTGTACCAGAGCTGCTATATCTGTACCAGAGCGGCTATCACTGTACCAGAGCGGCTATCACTGTACCAGAGCGGCTATCCATGTACCAGAGCGGCTATCACTGTACCAGAGCGGCTATCCATGTACCAGAGTGGCTATCACTGTATACATTAAAGCAGGAAAACAGAGCACCCAAAAATTTACTTTTATAGTAGAAACCTCTATTAAAATATTAGCAACATCTATATAATCTTGCTAGCAGTTATTACAGATAAAACATATATAAATTACAAAAATCAAAATGGATTATTGTGCAACTGAGAAAATTCTAATTTTGCAGCCCAGAGGACCTTAGTCATCTGTTTTATCTACAGACATTAAACATAGACAATGTGAAAATTGAGACCATTGCTTTCACCTAGATTGTTTTAAGAGGATCCTGACGATTGACAACTCAGTAATAAAAAGTCTTGCTTTCGGAGCTAAAATATAGAGTTTGCGATCTTTAAGCTACTAACCAAGATACTGCTTTTAAATCTCTCAGAAATATAATGGATATACTACTTAAATTATGACCATTTCGAAATTAAGATCTTATTGAAGCATATATCAATTAATTGTAATAGAACAAGGATTTAAACCCATATCTACAGATAAAAATATCAAAATATTTAAAATCGTCTACAGTGTTGATATCTACAGACAAGGCTTCCTTAAGGCGGGCAACTAATAGCTCAATTGCAAATAATTGAATCTCTTATGTTGAAGTGAATCCTATATAATAAATACTTAATAACATTATGTATGAGGCTGAGAATCCAGATTCAAGGAAATAGCTGACGCAGGGGTCAAAATGTATTGTAGCAAAAACATCATTCCTCTCTTTAGAGATCCGTAAAAAAAATCAACAAATAATATTCATTTAATACTATGTCTGTTTAAATTAGAAAAATGTAGAGGATTCCATGTTCAATTTAAATTAAGGACTAATAACAATTTCTAAAATTGACTTTTGAGTGGCAGTGTGAAGTGTCTTTCATCAATTTAAATCCTATAGTGTTGCATTAACTGCTTGATCAGCCAACAATGTCACAGTACGCTATAATGTCATCACAGCTGGGCGTGACTACACATTTAGATTAAAAAGAGAAAGAAAAATAAATACAGCTCACAACAGTAAAGCTGGGTACACACTACAGAAATTTCAACCAACTTTTTATGCCGAGCGATTTTACATGCGACCGATGGTCCGATCGCTCGGTTCATGGACTGCATACACACTAGCCTTGTTTAGGACGATAAAGGGAAAAGCGGACGTCCCTTTAGCGACTTTTTACAGCCATGTTGTCATGAGCAATGAATGTAATTTCGTACTCACTGTTGTGGATCGGTCGGAAGTTTATACACACTACACAGCGGAAACGGGATCGGAATGAAAATATTAAACACACTCCCGCCCGCTCCCTGCGCTCGGCCTATGACCGCTGCCTCTCCTCCACTCTGATCACCTCTTCCCATTCCAGAATCCAGGACTTTTCCCGTGCACTTTTCCCCCTTCACTGGAATGACCTCCCTCTCTCCTACTCTGTGCTCCTTCAAACGTGCACTCAAAACTCACCTCTTTCTCAAAGCCTACCAACCATCCACTTAACCCCCATCTCCTCCACTCATTCTCCCCTCTCTCCCATTCCCTCAACTGGCTCCTCTTGTGCCTGGTCTGTTTTACCCTCCCTTAGGATGTAAGCTCATATGAGCAGGGCCCTCTTCCCTCCTGTCTCCTTACCCGTTCTTCTGCTCCGTGTCTATTGCATCTGCCTGCCTGGAGATTCTGAAGTATTGGTACTTTTTGTTTATTGTTCTGTACTGTTATACCCTGTATAGTCTACTGTTTGTACTATGTGCGGCGCTGCGGAAACCTTGTGGTGCCTAACAAATAAAAGATAATAATAATAATAATAATAATAAATACAAAATGAGGCGACAATCGTCCATTTGGGCAGACTTTCGACCATCGTGTCCCTGCACACACTGACCCGACTTTTGAACAAGCGGTCGTATGTCGGCTGATTTAGCCGATTATTGGATGAAAACTGTGTAGTGTGTACCCAGCTTTACTCCATGTACAAATTGTTAGATTTGGAAAGAGAGCATATAGGCAACACAGAATCCGCATGTACACCCCTCCAAAATACAAAAAAAATATCAAGGTGAAACGTGATACATAATTGCACAACTTAAACTAGAAACCTCTAGTCTTGTTTCAAGTTAACAAATTTGAAAAAAAGATAACGCATGTAAGGGAAGAAGGGAACAGAGCTGATCTAAAGTGCAGCCATCTCCAACTGTATTCTACCTGCCGTATACACATAATCACCCTGAGCTTTAATGCAAAAAATGTTCCTTATATTTTTTATGCTAATTCAGATAATAAAACAAAAGGAACAGTCATACTGATTCACCACTCAATCCCGTTCGTAACTGATATTTGTCCAAAACACCAACAGGGCTGTTATATTATTATATCAAGAAATTTTAAATTATTCTCACGGTGTGCACTGAATGTGAGATAGAATTCTTTTTTCATCGAATTCTTCACTCAAACCTTTGAAGTTGCTAAAGGTCGTTGATCATAGGTGGAGATTTCAACACTGTATTAGATCTAAATTTTGATCGCTCAGATATCCTTAAGAAGACGGAAATTGATTTAAAATAAACTCTTAAACGACTGGAGTTTATGGAACAATAACAACGATTTCTATGATTCTGGTGGGATTTTTTATCCTTCTGAAAAAAAATAAACACATTACTCAGCTCATTATAACTCTTTATAACTCATATTCTCATATTCTCCCATAGACATGATTCCAACAGGCCATGGAACTTCTCAAATGGTTCGTTCCTCTTGGGCCTCTCTTGTGTCCTGGTCAGACTATGATGTGGTCTTTATGGAAGTAGACGTTATTTCTATACACCTGAGGCACAGTGGCAAGTGTCTAAATGACAATTTTCTATGGAAAAAAGAAAATAGAGATAGAGTGGTAAAATCAATAGAGAATTTCATGGAGATCAATAGTCCTGAGGACACATCCCAATGATTAACTTAGAAGCCCTTGATTAATGTAGCATCGTATGAAAAGAGGACATTCCATAATCGAACCTCTGAACTACAAACACAATGAGATTCTTTATTGATTTTACCAATCTCTGTTTTCTTTTTTCAATAGAATATTGTAATTTAGACGTTAGCAATTGGGCCTCGGGTGTATAGGAATAATGTCCAATTCCATAAAGACCACATCATAGCCTGACCAGGACTTAGGAGAGACCCTAAAAGAACGAACCATTTGAGAAGGTCCATGGTCAGTTAGAATCATGTTTATGGGAGAATATGAGCCTGTTGATCTCTCAACATCAAAGATTTCCTAAAAAGGAAAATCTACTTAAAATACTTGCTGTAAAAGGACAACTCAATGAACTCTTCGCTGGAAAGGCTGCTAAGACCCTACAACGGCTTCTACAAAAACACTATGATAAATGTTAAAAAATACTATGATAATCTTATCCATAACCCTAAGAAAATAGATGACACTTTCAAAAAATACTACCAAAATGTATATCACCTGAGAGCTAGACCTTATAATATTGAAGAAGAGAAAGTATAAATGACACACTTCCCATGCTCATGTAACCTTCAACAATTAACAAATTCTCAGAATTCCTCTTTATATAAAGATAACTTGTCAGAAGAAAATATGCAAGTGATTAAATCGCTGAAAAACACTTCCGCACCAGGATTAGACGATTTAACAGCATTATATTGATATTTACATATAAAGAATGGGACAACATTAATGCCTCTTCTAAATCTTTAATAAGACTCTTCGACGGGGAAAAATTGTGTGGGACACAAAACCCGAGCGGATGTTGTAATCATTCCTAAGGAAGATCATGACCTGATGTGCAAGCTATAGGACAATTTCTATCCTCAATGTCTACCTTAAAATCTTTGCAAAGATCTTAGCTAACAGGCTCATATTACTCTGAATTTGGTCCACTCAGATTAAGTGGGCTTTATTTTGGCCCATCGGGCAGCATAAAACACAAAGACAAGGCTGTAACGAAGGTTGTACGGTGGTTAGATCGCCCAGGACGCAGGTCCAAAAAGGTGCAAATGTCACCCGCTATTTGTCCATGCTGCAAACCCCACATTTATATGAATGTGGTGCTTCCACAGGGCAGACCCACATTTCAGCACCTGCCTGACAACAGAGTAAATAATAATTCACAATAATACAATAAGTATTCATTATGTACATTAACACAATAACAAGCACAGAAAATATTATGTTTAATACTTGCACTTTAAGAAATGGTTTACTAATCTTAAGCAAGGTCTACGGGCCCTAGGCTGATAATACACAAGATAATAAATAATGTCATAAAAGTCATAAAAGAATGGCAGGATAAGGGGCCTAATTACAGGAATAAGGAGTATATACAGGATAGGGGCTAGAAATAGAAAAAAGTCAGCATAATAAGTCTGATAAAGCCAGATAAAGAAATGGCGTGACACCTGGTCAATGTCTACATTAAACGTGGAATTTTACAGAAAATGCTGAGACAAACATCATACGTAAGTAAGATGAAGTTTGATTGGATTAATGAAATCATTATGTCACTTTGAGTATAAAAGATATGTATGCTAAAAATAGACTCTGTACCTTATGAAATGCCAGCTGATGACACCTTTATGACATTCCCGCTGTAACCTGTACCGAATAAACATCTACTTTGCATCAAAGACTGTTCATCGCTTTCAATCAATATCGTTCGAATACAACACTACAGAAAATGGAGGGGAGGAGTGATTAGAGAAATCGGGGGGAGAGAATGGGCTGAGAGAACAGTAGGGGGCTAGGAGGCTGGAAAGAACAGGGGGGGGGCAGAGTTTTCTCTTCCCAGGGCATTAAAAGATTTAGTTACAGCTATTGATTTAATTTGTATCGCAAGCAAAGGCTCACCCACTCTGGTGCTGTATCTAGATAGCATTTTGAGGCCTTTTATCTTTCATACATTAAAATAAATGGGCTTTGTTGGTCAATTTATAAATGAGATCAGAGCTTTACACTTAATCCCTCTACAACCATTCATGCCAATTGCAGTACTTCTTCCCCATTAATTATCACAGATGCCACCAGGCAGGGTTGTCCATTAACATGGCTGTTTTTTGCTTTAAAAATGGAGCCGCTTTCAGCAAGAATCTGCACCAGTCACAATATATAACATAAATTAATACTGGTTCTAGAGTATAAATGGTCATTATATGCTGTCAATGTTCCACTTAATTGATAAAACCACTCTTGTCTTTGCCCTCTTCCTTTAAAGACATCAATCTATAAGGGAATCTTCCAAACTTAAAAATAAACAGAAACAGAGAGTCTCTCTAACACTAAATGTGACCCATAATATGTGTGATCCTTTGAAGCAAAACTATAACTTTTCTTTATCAGATTAATTAATCAAATACCTGGTTACATTTCTAACTAAAAATTATGACCGACTGAGGAAAAAGTATTTGATAATATTAAAAATACTTTAATTGACTGGGGCAAGCTTTTCATATCTTTAGGAGAGTCATAAAGTTCTACCTAGAATTCTCTTTTAATCTTTACCAATGAGATGCATTCACTAGTGCATAATGCATCTAACACTAGGGCTGTGGCTTACTAACACTCACACTAGAATCTGGACTGGCATTGATGGTGATTGTCTAGGTATTTGATCACTGGATACACTGCTATGGATCATCTCCTAAAGATAGGTCTCCTTCCAAGTTGTTACCATGATCATTACGCTTTGGTTTGTCTCGTTGGGATTATAGAAAAAGAAAATACAATCTGCTCTCCAACCCTACTAAAGTAAAACCACTGTGGAATAACCCAGCATTCCCAGAGGGGAAATCTCATATTTCTTATAAAGTTTGAGCAAAACATAATATAATATTTAAAAATATAAACATAATATAACATAACATCAAATAACATAATATAACATAACATCAGATATAACACCTTTAAATATCTGTTTCTAACAGTATCTTCAAATCAAACACTATAATTACTCAAATCAGATTCCACATAGAATTACCTAATCAGAACCTTTATAGACATTTTGTAGATTTAAATTAAATCCAAAAGTTCTCATTTTCTTCTAGTTGTTAAATTATTGATTTCACATGGACAAACCCCAAAAAAAACCCAGGAAATTAAATGGGAAGAGTATATGGAGGAAATCCTGACTACTGAAGAAAAGGCTAAAATTAAAGATACTCTTAATACATGTTTCATAAGTGTTAAAATAAAATATTTTAGTTAGAATTTAGTGTTTACATGTTTTAATTAAATATGTCTTAACTTGCCAGACAGATTCTAGCCTTATCTGTGTGGAGTTTGTATGTTCTCCCCGTGTTTGCGTGGGTTTCTTCCAGGTGCTCCTGTTTCCTCCCACACTCCAAAAACATATTAGTAGGTTAAATTGGCTGCTATCAAAATTGACCCTAGTCTGTCTGTCTGTGTATGAGTGTGTGTGTGTGTGTGTGTGTGTGTGTGTGTGTTAGGGAATTTAGACTGTAAACTCCAATGGGGCAGGGACTGATGTGAATGAGTTCTCTGTACAGCGCTGCGAAATCAGTGGCGCTATATAAATAAATGGTGATGATGTTGATGATCATCATCATTATCATTTATTTATATAGCGCCACTGATTCCGCAGCGCTGTACAGAGAGCTCACTCACATCAGTCCCTGCCCCATTGGAGCTTACAGTCTAAATTCCCTAACATACACACAGACACAATGAGAGAGAGAGACAAGGGTCAATTTTAATAGCAGCCAATTAACCTACTAGTATGTTTTTGGAGTGTGGGAGGAAACCGTAGCACCCAGAGGAAACCCACGCAAACACGGGGAGAACATACAAACTCCACACAGATAAGGCCATGGTCGGGAATTGAACTCATGACCGCAGCGCTGTGAGGCAGAAAACTAACCACTGAGCCACCGTGCTGCCCATTATGATTATGGAGAGAGAATCACTTTGTATCACATTTGGTGGAGTTGTCCAATATGTACTTCCTACTCCCTATCCCTCCACCCTCGCTCCCATCCCAGAGTCTCCTAAATATTCTGTAACACTTATTAAACATATTCTAAGTGCATTACAGCAACCCTTTGGAAAATTAATGAAATTCCTGCTCTGACAACAATAATTGCAAGACTGGCAAATTCATCACTAATAGTACAGTATTCACCATTCCTATAACATTTTTTTTCAATTTTGAATATTTAGTCCCATTGGAATATGAGACCAACACTTAATTTCTGAGCACTTATTAAACACTTTAATATAATCTAGAATTTTCTAATGGGAGATTTAACACTTCCAATTTAGTGTACTGTGTTAAATTTCCTCTCTCTTTCCACCCTACACTACCTACTTTCCCACCCCAACTCCCCTTTTTTTTTGCTTTTCAGAGAATCATAGGATCAAATCATAACTTAAATTAATTTCCACTGGCTTCTATGTTATGTTCACAGATGTTTCAATTGTGTTTCCATTTTGGAAATTGTTCTATTTGTATTATATTTTGAGTGCCTCCCTTACCCCTATTTATTTTTATGTTTCTGTACCCAATCCCTTTCCTTTAGTTTATATATAATTGCATATTTCCATAAAAAAAACAATAATATGAATTGGGAAATAATTAATTACTAAATAATAACAATACCTACATAAAAGATTTAGTTTTGTGTGGGTAGAAAGAGCTAAAATAAAAACTGACAGCTCATCTGCTGTGCTTCATTCGGTGCATCTTCCATGGTACCCAATGAGTCTAATGAGTCAACTGCACCCCACTCCCCATTATTATATAAATAGTTGTGAACTTTTCATTAAAAATACAATCAATTTTCCTTTTTCCTTCCTCTTATTCCCCCCCTTTGCTAGTCCTTTCTTCTCCTCATACTGGTGCAGAATCAACAATAATAACTCAATCTGGACTAACCCCTTAACATTGCTCCACACTGTTATATACAAGATATTTGTGCTGTTATTTTAAACTTATTTTAATATTCTGTGATGCTGTCCCAATTAATTTTCCGCAACTCCTGCTTTTGAAAAAACCTTAATAAAATTTATTTTAAAAAAAATACAGTCTTCTGTATTCTGGATGAACAAAAAAAACAGAAATTCACATAAAATTTAAATATAAATGATCCACTCGCACACTAACGCCTACCATCATTAAATGATCAATGCAGAAGGACATATGGTGTGTGGATGGATGAACTAAAAGAAATGTAGAAGGACAAATAAATATATAGATAGGTGTGGGGAAACAAGGTATTAATATCACCTCAACCTGTTAACTGCGGACGATAAAAACATATACTTTTTCTAGCCCTCTGGTTCCCCATATTTCTCAGTCATATTTAGACTTGTGTATATTCTATTTTGAAAGTAGTAAAAGGTCTGTCAGCATGTATCGTTATCTTGCATTGTTTTCAGTCTAGACAAAAGGGTTATTGTCCACCAGTCCTGTATGAATGTACAGTACACCAGGGGGTCTCTTGTCTTTGTTTAGATGTGAGCTTGTTGTTTAATTACAGAGGACTGCATTGTGTATTTAAATGTAAATGTGTCTGGATTGTGATCTCTCCTGTTTTAACAAACTCTGCTGTATAGCCACAGAACAATACCTGTCCCTAATTAAATCAGGAGTGACTCATCTGCTATCCCTTTGGCTGTATGTTTACCTGTGAAAAGGTAAACACAGAAAAGGACCAATCAGGCAGGTCCTGAAGTTGCTGATGAGGTCATTTTTGAGCTTAAAAGAGAGCTTTAGAGGGCAGAAAATTGGCATTCACTACCAAGTGATAGCTGAAGTCAGGCTAGCGTTGAGATATAGATCTCTGCCCCTGACAGGAAAGGGCCAATCAGTCCCTGGAGTACTGCCATTGCCCTGATCTACCTCTCCAGGTTTTGGGGAGCTGTGTGTCCGCTGAAAACGGAGTGATAGTGACGCAATGCCGCTACCTTTGCTGGTAGCCTTAAAGGAGAGAGGGGGTTAAGCTTGGATTGATAGACAGCAGTCCCTGAGTGACGAGAATACTGGTGAGGTGTTTTCATTATACCCTGTATGTTGTCTGTGCCAGACTGTAGTGTTATTTGTTACAAGTTATTATTTAAATATATTTATTGCTGTTTTGTGCTACTATTTTGTTAAATAAACTTATTTGTTTTATTTTGGATATTTGCTTGGGTGATTGTGAACATTAAACCCGGTATCTTCACAAAAGGGATAGGAGAGAAAGAGAGAGACAAAAATAAATGGCCAGAGACACAGGATGAAGACCAAATAATTTCCAAATAGATAGTACTCCTTCTAGAATGCTACTTCCTTAGCTCTAGATAAAGCCCTGCTGGAGAAAGCATGCATCTAGTGACAAAAGCAGGGATCTGGATGATGAAGCCATTGTGATTTTAAAAAAATGAAGACCCTCTGGTGTCTGGAGAAGCAAAAATTGCTCATATTTGATTCACATTTGTTACTTTGTTTCTATTCTATTTTAACATTATTGTTTTCAAAACTGAATATATCTTTCAGTTTCAGTAACCCAGCATATCCAATCTGTTCTCTCTCTATTTTAGTTAAATAAATGTATTGTGATTTGAGCTGAGGGAGCTGTGAATTTTCTAAAAAAAAAAAAAAAAATTGCGAACCATTGAAATGTCACTTCACTTGATCAGGTGGGTTTTTGTAATGAAAAATTGAAAACTATAAACCATTGCAAGACGGAAAGAAATGGAATGAGCAACATAAAGAGCACAGCACATTATGGCAATGTAATGAAGTTGAGAAAATAACAGTATACTGCATTTTCCACTGCATATCGTTCTGAATTTTTAGAATCCATGTGATCCATCTAACAGTTGACAGTGTATATTTTGTCACCATGATATGAGGTAAATGCCTCATTTTCACAAATATATATTTAAGTGCTAACTTACATTTGTTTTTTACTGCATTAAATTATTATTTCAAGCCCCACAGTTCAGATCGTAATATAATAATTTATTAACTGCAACATGAGCCTTGGAAGCCCATAGATGTTTGCTGTACTCCCCCCATCTTTCCTGCTATCACCGACAGATTGGAAGCCCAGTTCTGAAGCTAGGAACCACGCAACTAACTTGTTACCCTATTAAATGTAGATAATGTCCATGCTGAATGCTGTTACAGTACGTTCACAATGTGGAATATTAAGGATTGCTGCACAGAGATGTAAATGTGCAGAACTCTTATAGAGAAGCAGGGTGGCTTAGTGGTTAGCACCTCTACCTCACAGCACTAGGGTCATGAGTTCGATTCCAGATCTGTGTGGAGTTTGTATGTTCTCCCCGTGTTTGTGTGGGTTTCCTCTGGGTACTCTGGTTTTCTCCCACACTCTAAAAATATATTATTAGGTTAATTGGCTGCTATCAAAAATTGACCCTAGTCTGTCTGTGTGTGATAGGGAATTTAGACTGTAAGCTCCAATGGGACAGGAACTGATGTGAATGACAAAAATCTTAGTACAGCGCTGCGGAAAAAGTGATGCTATATAAGTAAATGATGATGATGGTAGTATGTAACATTAAATCTACCCAGGTTGTACAAGAGCCTGTGGCAGGTAAGAGAGGGCAAATAAGGAGACGGTAGCAAGATTTAGAGGTTTGGAAGTGGCCATCAAGGAGGGGATCCTGGTTTAAATCTTGCTATAGAGGAATATAGATATGCATGTGATAGTATGTGCAAAAGTGACATTACCATTGCACAGACCTCATCGCCACGTCGCATACACAATAAATTGAACTAATATTATAAACAACCTTTTATCATTTAAAATATGTTAGTTATTCTAAAGACAGATACAATGCTACCCTTTTTACATCCACATCATTCAACAGGCTATATAAGGTTGTGCACAGGTATGATAGTGATCTATTAATTTGTGAACTTAGTTCCTTTAGCACACATGGGTGAATGTCGTTTAGTTCTTGTGCTTTACATTTATCTTAAATTTGTTTAGCTATAAATGTACTTTCTCATGTTTTAGACAAGTTACATTTAAATGTGTGCATCGGCTGTTGTTTCACAAACTATTTTATTATATGTTTCCTCCTTAGTGACTACAGATAAAATAAAAAGATTTTCCTAGTTTATCTTTTAGTTGCCATTATTATCTTTTTTTTTTTTACTTATAAAATATTTGGGAATAGACTTGCAATCTCTCACAATCCATTTATCAGCTGCAATCTGTGCTAACTAGATTTCTTTTGCATAATTTGCTACATTATTTCTATTTAAAAACTATTATTTCAGTGTCTTCTGCTTTAAATAATTGAAATGTTTTCTTTTTTCTCATTACACCTCCACCAATTTCACATTGGTTGTCTTTTAATACTAGAATTATTGTTGCCATATTCCATATGTACTGGCAACAGCATTTCTTTCAAATATTTTAGAAACTTTCTTATTTGATCTCTATGCTTCTTTTTATATAGTACATTTTTCCAGTCTACAAACATCATCAATGCTTCCCTGAGCTGATCAATCGTTGCCCTTCTAAAATTCTTAGCTTTTGTAGCTCCTTTACAAACTGTTTTAGAGAAACTCAAGGCAAATGTTACATGTTGCGTTCACTATCCCCTAAATGCCACCCTAATCTGTACATTATATAAAATATCTGTTCTATCATATAGTACAAGCACAGTATAGCTCCCTCTCTGTTTGAGCATCCATATATATATATATATATATATATATATATATATATATATATATATAAGTGTCTTCCATTGCTAGAATGACGTGTCAATTTACCTCTGGATAAAAAGAATCACCCATGATGACCACATTATTCTTTGTTGCTCTTTTAATTTGTTTACATGTAAAAGATATAATCACAAAGTTCCCATCATGATTGATTTAAGGCTTAAATTAGGCTAAACCAAGTAGTATGTTTGGAGAAGATGAGAAAAGCTCAATTTAATGAAAGGTAATTGGTGCTTGGACATTGATGTTTACAGTTTGCACAGTGCATCTATTCAGGTATATTTTTCTGCACAGTTTTAACTTGCTGAGGAATCTCCAAAAGAGTAGACATTCACCTTGAAGTACATTGGGCGCAAGATAAAAGCAATTTCCGCTAAACATCCAAGGCACTTCGTAAATCAGGTCCAATGTACAGTCATGGCCAAAAGTTGTGAGACTGACACAAATATTATTTTTCACAAAGTCTGCTGCCTCAGTTTTTATGATAGCAATTTGCATATACTCCAGAATGTCATGAAGAGTGATCAGATGAATTGCAATTAATTTCAAAGTCCCTCTTTGCCATGACTATGAACTTTATCCCAAAAGCAACGTTTCCACTGCATTTCAGCCCTGCCACAAAATGACCAGCTGACATCAGGTCAGTGAGTCTCTCGTTAACACAGGTGAGAGTGTTGATGAGGACAAGGCTGGAGATCACTCTGTCATGCTGATTGAGTTAGAATAATAGACTGGAAGCTTTAAAAGGAGGGTGGTGCTCATTGTTCATCCTCTGTTAACTATGGTTACCTGCAAGAAAACACGTGCAGTCATCATTGCTTTGCACAAATAGGGCTTCACGGGCAAGTATATTGCTGCTAGTAAGATTGCATCTAAATCAACCATTTATCGGATCATCAAGATCTTCAAGCAAGCGCCAGGATCGTCTCCTAAAGTTGATTCAGCTTCAGGATCCAAGCACCACCAGTGCAAAGCTTCCTCGGGAATGGCAGCAGGCAGGTGTGAGTGCATCTGCACGCACAGTGAGGCAAAGACTTTTGGAGGATGGCCTGGTGTCAAGAAGGCCAGCAAAGAAGCTACTGCTCTCCAGGAAAAACATCAGGGACAGACTGATATTCTTCAAAAGTTACAGGGATTGGACTGCTGAGGACTGGGGTAAAGTAATTTTCTCTGATGAATCACCTTTCAGATTGTTTGGGGCATCTGGAATAATGCTAGACCAGAGAAGGGAAGGTTAGTGCTACCATCAGTCCTGTGTCATGCAAACAGTAAAGTATCCAGAGACCGTTCATGTGTGGGGTTGCTTCTCAGCCAAGGGAGTGGGCTCACTCACAATTTTGCCTAAGAACACGGCCATGAATAAAGAATGGTACCAAAACATCCTCCAAGAGCAACTTCTCCCAACCATCCAAGAACAGTTTGGTGATGAACAATGCCTTTTCCAGCATGATGGAGCAGCCTGCCATAAGGCAAAAGTGATAACTAAGTGGCTCCGGGACCAACACATGGACATTTTGGGTCCATGGCCAGGAAACTCCCCAGACCTTAATCTCATTGATAACTTGTGGTCAATCTGCAGAGGCGGGTGGAGAAACAAGAACCCACAAATTCTGGCAAGCATTGATTAGGCAAGAATGGGCTGCCATCAGTCAGTATGTAGCCCAGAAGTTGCAGAGGTTTTCAAAAAGAAGGGTCAACACTGCAAATATTGACTCTTTGCATAAACGTAATGTAATTGTCAATAAAAGCTTTTGACACTTATGAAATGCTTGTATTACTTCAGTATACCATAGCAACATCTGACAAAAAGGTCTAAAAACACTGAAGCAGCAAACTTAGTGAAAACCAATACTTGTGTCATTGTCAAAACTTTTGACCAGACTGTAGTCTGAATCAATATTTAACCTATCAATTAACTGGAAACAAGTGACCTAGGCAGGAGACACTTCATGTTGCTGTAATGCTGTAATGTAAACAGTTTTTTAGTTGCAAAAAAATGTATAAACTGCTTAATTAAAAGAGTGTGTTTTGAAAAATATCAATATATCTTCTATAATTGTTTGTAAATGACTAACTCTCTTGTAACGAATATTTTGTCAGTGACAGTGCGAGCGCAAATGTTCAAACATATTTGACCGGAGATTCCACTATTCTAGTAAACATGTTTTATTAGTTTACTATTTGGAAGTGACTCACTATAGACGATACTTGTTGCCACTTAGAAGCAGCAACAAGAGAAAAATATATTGAGATGACCTGGGGGGAAAAGGTTGGGGTAAATTATGTGACAAATTCACAGAGATACTATTTGCAGTTTATATAATTAATAGCTATTTGTGGCAGATACAAACACAATGTCCTTGACATTGCTTCAGATTGTAGTGAAGGTCATCAAGTATTGCATCTTAACTCCATTCAAAAGAAAGAAAATACATTTTTCTCCACTGCAGACTGCCGCACAGGGTATGAATTACATATCCGTCAACCTCCAGCTGATCCAAATTACCTTCTTTTAGGAAGTATAAATGCATTGTTATTCAATTGATTTACTGGAAATATATAGGGCAGTGGGGGGAAAACAAACATTATTAGAAAAAAAAAATAGAATAATGACTTTAGAAAAGTAGACCCGTCACCTGCATATAAATTCACACAGGTTTCTTTACAACGTCATTTAAGGATTTGTCCACACACATTCATGGCACAAAAATGAAAATAATTGTACTAAAATTTCCTGTCCTCCCAACAAAGCACAGTTGCAAAGGGTATCTTTATTTCCACATTACTGGAGTGTTGCTAAATTATTATTCTTCCTCTGACTTATTAACAGATCCACCTTGGTTATGCCCCCTATTATTGCTCTGCTTGGATATTTAACAAACAAGCCACGATGTTGTATTAATCCTATGTACACTAAATACAGCTAAATTATTTTTCTTCAAGTGTGTTCGTCTGTCCTCATTTACAAAGATACTTACAGATCAGTATTCTAACAAATTAAGAGCCCATTTCATCCAGGTCCCTACATTATTGTAATCTGATTCTGTACATCTTTGGAGAGAGCGTAAACTCTCTGGTAATATAGCAGCCATCTCAAGTTTAAATCAAAGGTAGTAAATCGATCAACCATAAACATTAGCTATGGAAGCTCAGAGTGGAAATGCTTCTATACAAAGATTGCTTGAAGGAAGTACTCAGCACAGGTAGACCAAATGCAATCCAGAGAGTGAGATTAAAGAAACAGACATGCTAAACCAGTAATCAGCTTAATAGTGAAAGATGGTCAACTGATTCTTGAAAGAAACCTCTGCAAATAACATGTGGAAAACACTATAGACAATGCATAAAAGATAACATTCAAATAGTCTTATGTATCTCCTAAACCAGGCCTGTCCAACCTGCGGCCCTCCAGGTGTTGTGAAACTACAAGCCCCAGCATGCTTTGCCAGTAGACAACCTGCTGATAGCTGGAAGGGCATGCTGGGACTTGTAGTTTCACAACATCTGGAGGGCCGCAGGTTGGACAGGCCTGTCCTAAACAATATATACAGCATGACTGCAAAAACATGTGAATTAAATTCTGTAAAGTTCAGAGCAGTTGTGAGAAATCAGAGCGGACATTATAGATAGCCATTTAATTAAAAAGTCCACTTTAATTTTGTTTGTTTTTTACTGCAGTGCCTCCACCTCTAGATCCTGTCACTCGGCTTACAACAGGCAGTGGATATGACGTCACCCACCGGGGATTGGCCCGAGAGAACCCCTGCTAGACTCACCATAAAATATATAACACCAATGGGCATCGGTATTATAGACCCCTTGTCCATTATGCAGGGACCACAAGAGTCACAAAGTTTCCATTCTGGAGACTCCGCTCATTCATTATCCAGAACCCCATCATTATTATTATTATTATTATTATTATTATTTATTTATAAGGCTCCACAGATTCCGTAGCGTTGGATACAGAAGCAAGTAACAAATAGATGAGGTAATACACATAAGTAGCACAGATGAGTGCGAGTAATGCTATGGGGACTCACACAGAGTGCAGCAAAAGACATGACAGGATGTAAGATGGAAACGGACAGTAGACAAACGTGGGACAATAGGTAAAGAGGACCATGCTTGTGAGAGCTTAGATTCTAGAGGGAGGGGTGGTGAAACAGTAGAACCAACTGGAATAAAATGGAGATGTCAGGCAAAGGAAGAGGAGGTGATGGATAAGATGGTCAGAAGATGGTAGGATAGGAAGTCTTGAAAAGTGGGTTTTGAGTGAGCTTTTGAGGGACTGAAGGTTGGGGGAGAGTTGAGTGAGGCGATGTAGGGATTTCCACAGATTGGGGGCAGCATGGGAGAGGTCTTGGAGGTGAGCATGGGAGGTAAATTGAGGTGGAGGTCAGAGGCAGAGCATAGTGGATTTTTAGGTATGTACCTCGAGACAAGGTCAGAGATGTAAGGGTAAGGTATTTAATCAGAGGAGTAGTGGAAGAGGAACGACAGGAGAGCAAGATGAGCCTAGTCGCATCATTCTGTATGGATTGAAGGTCAGTGAGAAGAGGTTGCAATTGTCGAGATGAGAAATGAAGAGTGAATGGACCAGGTCTTCGGTTGCTTCTTGAGAGAAGAAGGGACAGATTTTCGTGATGTTACGGAGGAGGAATTGCTAAGATTTGGTGAGGGACTGGACAGGAGTGATAAAGCTGTGGGCAGAGTAAAGCATGACACCAAGGCAGTGGGTTTGGGTGACAGGAGAGCGAGATATGTTGTCAACCAAGAGGGAGATGTTGGGAAGGACAGTAAGATTGGTAGGAGGAAAGATGAGCTTGGATTTGGAGATGCTGAGTTTGAGAAAGTGACATCCAGGTGGTTACACCTGAGACAGCTAGATACTTGTGTTAGGATGGGGGAAGAGAGGCTAGGGTAAGAAAGATAGATTTGTGTGTCATGATCATATAAGTGGTATTTGAGGCCAAATGATTTAATAAGTTCACCAAGAAGATGGTGTCAAGATAGGAAAGGAGAGGGCCAAGGACAGAGCCTTGGGGGACTCCAATTGACAGAGAAAGAGGGGGGGGAGTCGGAAGTAGAGATGCTAAAAGAGCGGCCAGAGAGGTAAAAGGCAAACCAGGAGAGAGCTGTTTCACAAAGCCCTAGGGAGTGAATGGTGTTGAGGAGAAGAGAATGATCAATGGTGTCAAAAGCAGCAGAAAGGTCGAGTAGCATGAGAAAGGAGAAGTGACCTTTGGAAGTTTAAGACATTTCTTACTTTAGCAAAGCAGTTTGAATTGAGTGAAGGGGATGGAAGCCAGACTGGAGAGGGTCGAGAAGAGAGTGGGAAAAGAGAAAGTGGGCTAGGTGATTGAAGTCGTTTGAAAATTTTAGAAGCAAAGGGAAACAAAGATATGAGGTGATAGTTTGAGAGTGAGGATGGTTCAGAGAACAGGGGAGATGAGAGCATGCTTGAAGGCAGAGGGGAAGGTATCAGTGGAGAGAGAGAGGTTAAAGAGGTGAGCAAGGTGACAGGCATTGGGAGAGAGGGAGCGGAGAAACTCAGAGGGGACAGGGTTAAGAGGACAGGTGTAGAAGAAGAGGAGGAGAGAAGAGTTAGGATCTCAAGCACAGTTTTAGTAGGGTAGGAGCCATGAGTGGCAGAGTGAGTGATAGAGAGGACAGGTGGAGGGAGGCGAGTTTGATGAACACAGATACCATTTTGGACAGCGTTAATTTTATATTTGAAGTAGGTGGCAAAGTCAAAAGCAATAATGGATGAGCGGGAGGAGATGGGGAGGACATGGTAGAAAATTATTGGTAGCGAAGAGGCGTCAGGGTTTAATGGACAGGGAGGAGATGAGGGATGTGCAAACTCTTATTAAGGTCATATTGTCTTTATTTATTCAACATACACATTTAAGCTTTCTCATGTAATAGCTAAATTCTCCTTTGTATTGTATGTGATGTGTAGATATAGTTCATAACATTTCTATTCCCCAATATAAATCTATAACTATACTTTATTTTGTTTAGTTCTTTTGGTTGTAGATAATTAACTGGGATTTTGTAGTGGATTTATTTTCAGAATATTTATATTTCTTTGCCTTATTTATTGAGTACATTAGGATGTTTTATTCCCGGATGTACTGTATGCTTTCAGCACTTGTACACTATCATTGAAATTATTCTATTATACTATGTTTTCGGTGACTTATTTACTATACAGACTTGTTTTTAATCAATCGCTGTTAATATAAGGTGTAAGGCTTTCTTTAGTTAATATAAGGCTTTCTTTATGGTGGTTTATCACTTTCAAAAAATGTAGGTTTGATGTAGACGAGTTGATTGTCAATTGTACATTTAATTTTGTTTAGAAGTTTTTTTCGAGCATTTTAGATGATTCAAACAGTTTTTGGTGAAATATATAAAGATATTAATGTAGTTTTACTAACGTGTGAAAGCCGTCTCAAGAACCAGAAGATGAAGAAGGTTTGATTAATGTAAATGGTGAAGGACAGTTAAGGTTGCCAGCAGCTGACTGTCTTAAGACTTCTACAATGACTAATTATTCTTTCATGTCTCCATCTTCCACTGTCTACTCTCGTTCCAACCGTACTGCACCACTGAAATGCCAGTCGCCAAAGGCTAGATACATGATGCTGGTGTAGGCAGCAGCCTCTGGTACCCACAAAAGATTAACCTCCTAAGAAGCACCACTGGCTATCTGGGCAAGTCTAACTAGGGGCTTGTACACATATGTGTACATGCCCTTACTGTACTCAAGTTAAGCCCTCGCTCCTCCTCTCGAGATGTAAGTCTGCGCAAGTTCAACTTGTCAAAATGTAAATCTAAATCATCATCATCATCATCATCACCATTTATTTATATAGCGCCACTGTTTCCACAGCGCTGTACAGAGAACTCAGTCACATCAGTCCCTGCCCCCATTGGAGCTTACAGTCTAAATTCCCTAATACACACACACACACACAGAGGGAGAGGGAGAGAGAGACTAGGATCAATTTTGATAGCAGCCAATTAACCTACCAGTATGTTTTTTGGAGTGTGGGAGGAAACTGGAGCACCCGGAGGAAACCCACGCAAACACAGGGAGAACATACAAACTCCACACAGATAAGGCCATGGTCGGGAATTGAACTCATGACCCCAGCTCTGTGAGGCAGATGTGCTAACCACTTCGCCACCGTGCTGCCCCAATAAATCTAAATACAACAGCATTTTCATACACAAATGGACTTTGTCCAACTCTAAATGTGGCCCTTAATGTCAATATCATTTTTGTTAAATAGAATAAAAAGAAAATCACATAAATTACATAGGATAAAATAGCAAAAATATATGAAAGCAAAACAGAATAGGCTAGTACATATAAATAAAAAATATAATAATATTTAAAAAATAAATATATAATAAAGAATTGTTTAGATATAGTGGAGGTGAGAGTGTTGCTTATTGAAATGAAAAATGTTCCACATTTATTAAGAAATGATTGTGTTAGGAGGGTTTGCTCTTTGTGGGTGACGCCTCTCAAAGCAATTCTGTTTTTCGGCTTCGAATTTTTGAATCCGCCTATGGTGTTTATGAAATGAACCAGGAGATTAGTAAATAAAGTAAATAAAGAACAATTTATTCAGTTAAATGCAATATCAAGACTTACAATTTAGTTGCACTGTGCAGCTATATGTGTAGGTGAACTGATTACGGTCTTGGCTGTTCATAGCAAGTGTGGATCTGCAGTTCCGTTAATAAGTAATAGAGTCTTATTTTTCAGTAATAAGTAGACAAAAGGCTCTATGCTTGGAGCGTTCAATATGTTTCTGCTAAGACCCTACACGGTTTGACGGGGATACTGGCTTCCTCTGTGACATTGTATGAAATGAGTGAATGTGTGGTGGAGTTTAGATAGGGAGGGAGAGATGATTGTTAATCAGCCGCAACGGGTTGGAGAAGCATTTAATGAGTGTTTGACAGCCTGCTGATGAGTTTTAAAAGGATGTAGTATGTGTTTATACAAATCATTGTGATAAATAAAGGGTAGTAAATCTCATTGACATTATGATGAAAATTAGATGATATTCAGTTAAAAATGACGTTCAGTAAAAAAATGACAGTTTGTTGCATACATAAATTAGTTGGGTGAGAGAATACATTTATTATGTGATGGACAGTAAGGGTAAACGTGGATGTAAGAAGGACATAGGTGTGGAATAATATAAAGTACATGTTCACTGAGTAAGGGAGGATGGGAGTCTATGCCAGTGAGCCATGTAGGAAGGATGACTTGTGGTTCAAGGCAAGTGAATTGTGTAGATTGCATTTGTGTCTCACTAACGGGTCTATTTACAAATTGGTGGCTACTGGGCTGCAGTGTTCTCCAGAATTTTGGCTCATCGCTGCTTAATAAATAGACCCCTAAATAAACAATCAGGGTGTAAATGTATCAAGCTGAGAGTTTTCCGGCGGGTTTGAAAAACCAATCAGATTCTAGCTATCATTTATTTAGTACATTCTACAAAATGATAGCTAGAATCTGATTGGTTGTTATAGGTAACATCTCCACTTTTTAAACCCACCGGAAAACTCTCAGCTTGATACATTTACCCCAAGGTCTTATAGGTGTATTTGTCAAAGAGCAAAGATTGCTATTGCTAGTGCAAGGCTTGTTTTTGCCAATGATAGTGCTGTTTACCACATGGCCCTGTACATCAGACTGGTTATGCCAGTGATGCGTTTACATGGAGAAGGCTATTTATCATATATAGCAGCGGTACTGTACCACAACAACACCTGTTCTGGTAATTCATCTCAGGATTTCTCAGACTATCAAGGCTGGTTATCTCCAGTTCCATTTGGTGAGGTGTATTCCGACTGTGCATTAGATGGAGAAATCTGAAATAATTTGTGATATTTTTGGATTTATAACTATAAGCTGGTCAGGGGCGGGCTGGCCCGGGGGGCAGGGGGGCAGCAGCCCCCCGGGCCGCTCAGTCAGACCGCTTTTAGGGCCGGGGGGTAGGCCGGCCGGCCTCCACCTGGATGCAATATAGGTTGTTTTCATCAATGACGCGGCCGCATCCCGTTTCATGGGATGCGGCCGCCTGTGTGCCCCCCGGGCTTTCCTCTCCCAGCCCGCGCCTGAAGCTGGTGACACCCATTGAGTTCTGGTGATCTAATTTAGTTAATTTTTACCAGATTGTTTTGTTGCCAATTAGATCAGATATACAGAATGGAAAATATGGTTTGAGACTGATCATATCTGTATGTTTGTGGGCAGACTAGGGAGCTGAGTGTATTTCGGTACACTGCAGCGTTTGTTTAGCACCTGGACAACTGTGGGCAGATTTATCTTCTGAGGACACTGAAGAAGTAGAAGAGCATCACTGGACAGGACAGACATTGGGAAAAGGGATCGGATGCCGATTCAGTGCTAATATCTCAAACAGAATCCAAATTGTTAGGCAGAGAAAAGAGCAAGGAACAAGTTGAGCTCTGGGCTGGCGGCAAACTGACAATATCTTGTAACGGTGGAATTAACCAAATAGAAACACATGTTCTCCCACCCATACGGAGACCTATAACTTGGCACCATTATACTATTATCATAACTATTATCGTTGTTTATTTATATGGAGTCATAGATTCTGTAGCGCTTAACATAATAGTACAAATATGACATACATGAAAACAGTAGACATCATAACATGTACCTGGGTACAGAGCTGAATAATAAATGCATGGATACAATTAACAGAACAAATCAGCAAAGCATACAGAAACAAGGACGACAGAGAGTTTACAAACATAAGACATATTATAGAGGACCAGGAGAGCTTAGAGGGAGGGAAAGTGAGACAATAGAAGTTGAGGGGACTTTAAAATGATCAGTCCAAGCAGCTAGCAGAGGAGGTGGAAACTAAACAGTTGAAAAGACAGGAAGGTGGTTGAATTAGGTAAGAATATTGGGCCGGGAGGATGGGTAAGAAGGGGGACACTGGAGGAGATATAGGAGAAGAGGGAGAAGAGGAACATGGGGCAGTGTGGAGAGACATGCGTAGCAGTCAGTGTAGTGCAGCATAGGCAAACCGAGGGGGGGGGGGGTTCCTAGTGCCTGGAAACCCCTATCCAAGCCTGGGGCACTGTATAATTGAGGTGGCTCTGCTTGAAAAGGGAGAGCTGTGTGCACCTAACAGTAGTGCACGCAGCATTGTCCATGTATATTATGGGGATAGGAAAAGTTGGAGAACAGTCAAGCACTGCCTAAAATTATAGCCACGCCCCCATGCATGCTGGTCACGCCCACTGACAGTGTGGTGTGGAAACCCCCCTCTACAAATCCTGCGTTTGCCCCTGTGCAGATGGAGGTACGTGGTAATATAGATTAACAGAATGGACGAACCGAGAACCAAGTTTTGCAAGAGGTTCATTAAAGCAGCAATGAACTTATCCATGCCAAGAGGTCAGAAGTGAGTGTCCAAGTAGTGTACAAGAATATGCATGAGATGTAGGGTAAACAGAACTCTGTTGAGAGTGATGGATTTTGTCCTCATGTAGCAGTGATATCAGGTAGAGTGTTCTTCACATTTTTACCTCATGCTTAACTCCGGTATAACTCTGAATTATGTTATAACAATCTTAATACTCTTGTAACTAACACACATTGCTAATAAAGTTGCTTGAATGTCATCAAGCACCCGTCCATGTCCCCAACCATACAATATGTTGTCATTTAAAGATAGATTTTCATAAATAATTGTGCAACAAATGTATGTTCATAACCAGTTACGGATAGCTATGATCAGAGATGAGTGTATGACTATGTAGCATGCAGGCATTATAATGAAGCCTCATTCTTCCTTTAAAAAATACTGTTTGAAATATAATGAAATAATATTAACTATTAAATATATTCACATTGCTATAAAAACAGTTAATTCATCATCATGCGGCAATTTCAAAGAATTACACTTGTAAACACTTTATTATCAGGTACACACAGACATTTATTTTAATAAGGAGCCCCCTGGATCTATTTTTTTTAGTACACGTTTAATTTGCACCATTATTTAAATGACCAAGAGCATGTCAATTTCATACGATTAAAGTCAGAAGATTTAAGTTAACTTCACTTACAGGTTTCAATTAGTTATCTCTTGCTATGATTTCCCAGCCATCTAGTGTGCCCTGAGCTGATAAAGAACATGAACAACATCGAAAAACTCCCAGGTGGTAGATTAATCTCTGTGAACCTCGCAGCTGAAACTTCAATAAAGCTGCTTGGCTAGATATCACAGATAAAAGTAATTGCATTCAATTATTTATTTATGTGTTAAGCAAAAAAAAAATAAAGATGTTAACATACCAATAAAGTGGAGCTGAAGTATAACCCTTTGCATACTGCCGTGTCCCTATAGCATTGCTTAGAATGTCTGATACCCTAAATGGAACACTGAGGAATCTGACTGTTAACATCAATTATGCTACATGTAAAAAAAAAACTAACCTTTATCATTATAACAATATGCAGAAAATCTAGTATGATGTAAAACATTAGGACAGGATACATCCATCAATTTGATTGGCAGACGAAATCTCTCATGACCAAATCATGGAATAATAGGCAATATGAACTGCATGTAAGATAACACAGCATTACCATAATGAATCAATAACCCGGAGGTAATCTTTAGTGCCTGTTAATGCTGATTTGGAGTGTGGTAATTCAGAAATGTTGCAACTAGGTAGGGGGTGCATTTGTTTTTCATTTGTTGATGATAAAGGACCCTGATTTATCAAGGCAGGTATTCCTAGCGCAATGTGTGTATTGATGAAGCAAAGACATAAATCGTCTGCGTACTCCCGATTTCAACAAGAAACGCATCTGAAGATACGTGCGCTGATGAATTAGGGTGTAGGTCTGCTCAGCTCTAGTACACAGGACACTGCAGGATACGTCCAATACATATGTGGATTACATGGACAGCACGGTGGCTCAGTGGTTAGCACTTCAGCCTCACAGCACTGGGGTCATGAGTTCAATTCCCGACCATGGCCTTATCTGTGTGGAGTTTGTATGTTTGTGTGGGTTTCCTCCGGGTGCTCCGGTTTCCTCCCACAATCCAAAAACATACTTGTAGGTTAATTGGCTGCTATAAAATTGACCCTAGTCTGTGTGTGTGTGTTAGGGGATTTAGACTGTAAGCTCTATTGGGGCAGGGACTGATGTAAGTGAGTTGTCTGTTCTAGCGCTGCAGAATTAGTGGCGCTATATAAATAAATGATGATTATAAATTTACAAATGAATGCACAGACAAAAAATAGAATTAATGTCACTTGTTAATTATATAGGCATTTAGGCATAAAAAGTGTTTGTTTGTTTGTTTGTTTGTTTTTTCCCATGAAATACATTTATTAGGATGTTCTTAATGTCTACTGAACATAAAAAAAACCACATTTTTACAGTTGCTCCTGTTTGCAAACACATGTTACAGCATGCATACGCGACTGTCATCACTGGTAATCAGGACTTAGACTAGACTTGTAGCTGGAGCAAGAGATACGGCAGAAAAACAAGTAACTTTGAGATGCCCAGAGCTTGATTCAGATGTGGCTGCGTGCACTTGAGTTTATCACACCCTCACTGTAAACTGACTACGGCCATACATCACTTCCCCGCCCAGGTCTCTACCCGAAATCGTAGGCTGTAGTAAGTGTCCTTAGCGTGCGAAGATGGAGCGGACATGGCTGCGTTTACTGTATGGTCTGGTTCTGGGTATGTGCAGTGATTTGGCATACGATACGTTCAAAATCGGCAGATACGTGCCTCGATGATTCAGAGCCAAAGAGTGTCTTGTGCACCAAACACGATAAAAGAAGTTGGATGTATGATCTGTGTTTCATATAGAGGTGTGTTTAACACAAAAATTGTTCTGCATCAGTTTCTTGCTGCCTCACAAATGGGGGACACTGCAGCCCCACAATATCATAAATAAAACATAGAAAAAAACAAAAAAGTTCCTCGGAGGCGGAGACTTGTTTACTTTTTAGGTCAACATAAATAATACGTAGAATAGATAAAAATAAAAATGCTGATTTATTTCATAAACAACCAATAAAATATCAAAGTCTTATAACATGCATTAAATGACAATCATGGCCCTTATATCAAACCAGATCTCTAACAGCTCTTAAGCCCCCCTTAGATCTATATTTCATACACTTGAAGAGTTCTTTCTTATTCAATCATCACTTGCTTAACATCTGTTTGACATCTGGTTTGATATAAGTGTTGTCACTTTAACTGTCAATTCCATTATTTCAGAAACTGCTACTCTTCTGCTTCAAAATGGGTTTGGTTCACACAATTAATGCCACATAAAAAAGTGTGCACCCTAACTCATAACAAAAATGCGTGCAACAAATTATGGTACAAATGTTCATACAGGCGGTAGTAAAACGATTACCACAATTAATTTAAAGCGGGAATGTCTTGTTAAATGTTTAAACACATAACCTGCGGGGTCCCGACATTGCTGATTTAAATTAACATTCATAGAAGTAGCGATGACAGCAGAGTGTACTGCCGAACAGTTGTCAAATCGGAATAAGTTGTGGTCAGCATGTTGCTCCCATCGGTGATCTGCACAGACGGTTTTCAGGTAAGTCTGCTTATATATACATCGGTTTTTACTAAATTCGTTTTTCATTTGTAGGTGTCCTCGCTGTCGGAATTGTGCCCAACGCTTACGCAGACCCAACCCCATACAAGAAATATACAACACAGCAAAGAGTTAAACAATGGTTATAGTAACAAACAGTCCCAAGGGAAATTCAAACTAATTGACACATTACATTAACACATTGACACAAATATCAACTTTAAATTTCAGTGTACAAAAAAGCTATCAAGTATTTGTGTGCTACATGGAAAAACAGTATTTAACTTATGTGCAAAACAGAATACTAATTTCCACCCCTTGCATTGTAACATGGTTTTGTCCAGGTTACTTAAATAAGAAACTTCTTAATTGAAGTTCCTTAATAAATCAGGCCCTTAGACTTTTACATTTTTTTCTCCCAATATACAGATCATTTTGCCAACATTTATGTTTCATATAATTCCTGACAGCAAGCAGACATCTCAGTTGCCTCTGTTTCAAGTGGCAAATCTTGACATTATTATTATTTTTTAATACATTGGTTTATGTTCCCATATATATGCCGTCTGGAGTAAATGGGAACTTGAGGTTATATTCTGAAGAGTAATTTACGCAGATAGCGTAGGGAAAATTATACGTGCAACTGTCAAGACAGCTTCCGAAAGTTAATGTAGAGTGACTTTCAGGAGATGAATTTCAGAAATATTGCTTTTCCCATTTATAGAGTTTCATTTAGTAACCTACATGAATAAGCTGCATCAATATCCCACAACTAGTAATGGGTCTTCAAAATAAAGCCACCAGTACAAAATATTACTGTAAATACATCTCAAATCAGAGACACATAGGGTTAACATCCCTAAATGACGTAGTTCCCTGGTTCCTGGTTGATCCTTATTCCTGACAAAGACAAGGATGATTTTAGACGTAGTCAATAGGCTTTTGACAGATTTCATGCCAACTAAATCTTGCACTCCCACATCACAGTAATAGAGGCCTAGGTGATGAGGGGGTTTCTGCTGAAGAGGAAGGGATAAATCATGCTTATACTATACACAGCATTATATAAATAAAAGGACGCTGAAAGATTTTCATAGCAATGACTAACAATCTTATCACACTGCGCCAATTAAAACGAGGATAGCAGCGATCTTAGATGCACGGGAGGCTTTCATGTAGCTTCTTGGAGGAAATTGAATGGAAATAATGATGAATCTCAGTAAATAGCAGCTTCATCGCTTGCTGAAAAGCTGATATTATTGTCGATGCCATTATCACTACAATAAATGAAAGCAGCATATGACAAGTTAGTTATCGAAGAGTTCAGGAAAACATTTATTTTGTGAAGTGCCAAGAGCTGCCTTTACAGCATTTAAATAAGGTATGATAGGTTATACCCCACTTCTAGATTAGTTTAATATTATTATTATTATTATCATTTATTTGTTAGGCGCCACAAGATTTCCGCAGCGCCGTACACAATGACTAGTACCTTGCAATAATATTATTGCAAGGTACTAGTCATATTTTCCGTATTACTGTTGTGTACAGTCCCCAGCAAACTCTGCTATTATTATTTATTTATAGAATTTTTCTGTTTTCCTCCAAACTTTTATTTATGAGCGCGCTTTGACAAGACATGTCGAATGGAGAGAAATCCTTCTTCTTTACTTTCCGTAGACCCTTTATCGTATTATAATGTGTTGCATTGTTTTGCTGTCTCTTACTTCACTTCACGATATCACTACTTTGTGTTTTCTGTTTTGTTTTTTGATGTATTACTAATAGCTTGTCATGTATAGTGTCATGTTTGGATGATGTCCTTGTCTTTCCTGTGTTCCTTACCACTCACTTGCATTCACTACTGCAATAAGAAGTGAGGAAGGGGCGTCGGAGGGGAGTTTGTAGGAATGGAATTTGGATAGACAGAAAACGTTTATTATCCACACAATCAAATGTTGAAATCCTAAGTAAGACCAGTATGTAGCATATATACAGAGCACATGTATACTTTTTGGTTTTTGTAATATTGCAACTAGTGGTGGGGCTACCACTGGTGCAGCAGGTGTGGTGCATCATTTAGGGACACTGAAAGAGAGGGGCAGGGAGTAGAGTAAGAGTCAGATGAGGAAACGCTGAAGGTGCGACCAGACCAGTAGGACAACCAGGGAGTGGCAGTGTCACCAATACCAAGGGATTGGAGAGTGTCAAGGAGAAGAGAGTGATCAACAGTCTCAAAAGTGGCAAAGAAGTCGAGTAGTAGGAGGATGGAGAAGTGACCTTTAGAGTCACTGTTCACTTTGGTGCAGGCGGTTTCCGTGGAGTATAGAGTGCGGAAGATGGACTGTAAAGTGTCAAGAAGGGAGTGGGAGAAGAGGAACTGGGACACCTTTATAATATTTTGATATTACTAAATAGTGGTAACATTTTCGGTATTACCAAGACTATATTTGGAGTTGCACACATCTTAATATACATGCAACCTTAAATCTTGCACATAAATGTATCTGGAGCAAAGTTGTGATGGTCATCATCATCAACTGCAAAACTTCCACCCAGTTTATGTATGTGCCAAAATTACTTCTCATAGCTAAGGTATTTCAAGATCCATGTAACGTAAAATAAAATTGATCTCAATGGAGCGTGCTTAATATTTGCACATCATTACTGTACTGTGCTTGCATATTAACGTCCCCAATCCACCTATCCGATTGCATTGTACCACGGGATGTAGTCGAAATTACGACAATGAAAATGTTGTCACAGTTAAAAGGTCAGCATTATGACTGTTGACTGGTTGTAATGTCGACAGTCACAATCTCGACAGAAAGCATTAAATTTAAAGCAGCAATGCTGGCACTACTCCTGGCACTACCTAATAAAAAATAAATAATCGCCTCTCTCTAACTAGCTTTTCACATGAAGGGCTATTTATAACATGTGAATTCCCCACGCCCACAGCACAGAGGTCATGGGAGATCCGCATATTTATCAATAGGACTAATGTGCGCAATGATGTCATTAAATGCCAGGAGCTCTTCCTGTGAAGAGCTATTTAGCGCTGTTCGAAATGTTTTTTTATTTTGCAAAGCACAAATCCTGTGAATTATTTTTGCTGTTTTCTTTTTTTTGAAAGCTGTAAGGCCTGGGATATTTTTTCTTTTATTGTTTTGGACAAACATGGATAATTTGAATAATTTCAGGTGAAGAACTTGTATGTTGATGAGTACTACAGAGGTTTTTTATTTATTTAAAATAAATGTATTTTTAAAATGTGGGTGTGTGTTATATTTACATTTCGCCTTTGTGCACTACAAGTCCCAGCGGGCCCTGGGTGCCAGGGCATTCTGGCACTTATGATTCCCCAAACACCAGCATGCCCAAACTGTTAATGGCAGCCTAATGTTACGGCTCACGCCCCAGGTATCAACTCCTAGAACCGCCTCAGAGGTCTTTGCCTATACCAGCCACCTTTCCCGTAGAGCTAGACACGCTCACAGATACTCGGATGCCCCCAGGTCTTTAGTAGTAGGAGCTGATAACCTGAGATCGTAGCGCAGGTATTACAAAGAAGAGGAATCAGGTAACCAGGCAAAGGTTTCAGGGTCACGAGCAAATCAGCAAAGTCAGTATTCAAGCCAGGGGTCAGGGTCACAGGCGAATCAGCAGCGTCAATATCCAGGCCATGGGTCAGCAACGGAAACACAGAAGACAGCAAGTACAACAACAGCAGGAGAAGTATGCTAGCAAGCAGGTACTATAACCGGCAGTGAGGCCCAGTCCTCACTGCCTTAAATACTTTGATGGACAAATCAGAAAGAAGGAGGACAGGGCTCAGGAGACTGCTAATTAATTACTAGCTTAGAACTAGCATAGGTCATATCACAAACCAGGAACATGTATGATGACAGATTAGAATCATGCAAGAGCTCCCCCTGGAGTTGGAGGATGTCCCTACACCCTCCTACTCTATGCCACAAAGATAACAGTGCATTATAACTAATGCACGTGCTCGGCTGCTATCTCACGCCAGGATGCGGGGCAACGCCGCGGCTCGTGACACGTGAGCTTGCTGGGACATGTAGTGTACCAGGGACAAAATGGTGTTTTACATTATTTCAATTACTATTACCCCAGCCCTAGTATTTTCATCACGGGGCTGGGTACCCCTAGGGGTTCCATTAATTTATTTATTTCTTATGTAGTGCCTGCGGTAGTGCTGGCAAAGGGAACGATTGCTTATTTATGTTTTTTTAGGTAGTGCTGGCTAGGTGGCAAACGTTTTTTGCTTATTAATTTTATAATTATGTAGTGCCGGCATTGCCACGTTAAATGTGATGCTTTCTGTCAACATTGAAACTGCAGACATTACAACCTGTCGATCGTCACAATGTTGACATTTTAACTATGTCGACATTCTGATTGTCGACAGCATGGTGTCACCATTCTGAATGGCAACATTTTCATTGCCGCCATATCGTACTCAACCCGGTACCACGACTGCAAAACACATACAACTCTAAATACCCGTGCAAATGTGCTCATGAACAATGCCACAATTCTGCCCCAACAGATATCTTTACGTTGCACAAATGAACTTACGTACTGTCTGACCCAAAATTTACAGCGCTTCTTGTTAGGGGACAAATGTTCCACTTTCACCTTATGCAGCTCAATCTTAAGTTCAATCTTTGCCTCATTATGTAAAATAATATTTATATAAGCAGATTTGGTGACTATATTTTCCCCAGACAAGATCACATATTAAATCATGTGACAACAAGGAACACAGAGGACAACACATTTAGCTATTCCTTATGAACTCATCTGGATTCTGTGGATTTATTTGTAAAGCGCTACGGAATTTGCTGGCGCTATATAAATAAATGTTGATGATGATGTTGATGATGATACCTTGGTCATTAAATACATTTGTTCTTATTTGGATTTTGGGATGCGTAAAGGACTTCTCTTCCTTGTGGACTTGTACGACCCAGGTTCTTAAATATAGCCAGGATTGCCTTGCAGTGTCGTGGGATGGTGACTTTCCTATTTCTTGACATCCATCCCTCTCTCTTCAACCACAAAGGAAGTTAGAATCTCCTTCAGCCCCTTCAACGTCACAAATGCTTGTAAGGGGTTAAAATGAGGAGCTGCTCTTCATTATCTGGGAACAGAAATCTCAATAACCAGTTTTGTCCTATTGTTCTACTATGGACTTCGATAGAGAATCCTTATCCCTGCCCATCACCAAACCATATTTCATCCCAGACTATCCTGAGACAAGCTGACCTTGGACTAACCCTGCACTATGGGATTCTCATCTTGGGAAATTTGGACGGTTTAAAAGAGCCTACAGGATGGGACCTGGGGGTTTTCGATGATTCTACTGAACTTTTTGTAGAGTCTCTCACCAGATCCATTGTGGTTTCTGTGGCAGATCCTGTGACTAATACGCATCTTCTTCTTTAATCTTGCTGCCAAGATCTTATGATCCATCTGGAGCTGCTCATAGATCTGTTCACCTAGCGGGCCTGCTGGAGCAGGGAGATGGGATTTCAGGTTCAGGTCCTTACCAGCCTGGTAGAGAGCACTGGCTTAGTGGCCGGGATCAGTCAAAGGAGGATCGCTGCAACAGCTTGGCCGGGAGTTATTATAGTGGTCCATGGGCTAACAATTTAGCTGGGACTAAAGCATTTCTCCAGCTTTGCCAAGAGTTCAGCTTTGAACAGATCTGCCGAACTTTAAGGATTTGTTGCTCTGGCAACAGCCTCAGCATCACTCCACTCAGCTGCAGCTTGGCCAGGGCTTGGATATAATAGGAAATATAGGAAGTAACAGCTTGGAGGTATAAGAAATGACAGCTTGGCCTAGAGCTGAGTACAACCTTTGTACTGGTGTACCACTGTTTTATCTCCACGGTAACTGCATCAGGACCACTCTTTAAACTACAGGTTGGTCAGATGCAAACCTCCATAGGTGGATAATAGTGGACAAAGTATAGTGGTTCCTGAAACATATTAAGTATTGCAGCTTTGCTGGGCACTGTGGCAATCTCAGCAGCAGCTGCATCAGGACCACTATGAAAACTGCAGCTTGGTCAGGAAATGGTTTTCTATAGGCCACATAAAGAAAAACTTATTCATTTTTATAGCAGTTATGGTTTAATAGCATTGGGATATGGGCTAACAATTCGGTGTTATTTTAAGTTTGGTGAGCTCATGGGTTTTGATTTAAAGTGTTATATTATTAGTTGGCCATTGCTTACGTTTGATTTTTACCTTTTGTAATTAAGATACGTTTGTATCCATCCTCTCTCTCTTTGTCTTTGTGATCCTGAATCCCTAGATACCAGGGGGTATATTTACTAAACTGCGGGTTTGAAAAAGTGGAGATGTTGCCTATAGCAACCAATCAGTGTCTAGCTGTCATTTTGTAGAATGTACTAAATAAATGACAGCTAGAACCTGATTGGTTGCTATAGGTAACATCTCCCCCAGGAATTCCCTTTGGGCTCCTCCCCCAGCATCTAGGTATCATCACAAATAGCATGAAGCAAATAGTACTCCTTGCTGTAACCAATAGCAATCAATAATTTAATGCGGGCTATAAAGCACCCAAAGATGGCAGCCATTTGGCAGCCCAAACCAATATTATACAGTAAATTTACTATTACCCAATGACATCCTAGTAAACTAATAGGCTGGATACTTGCTGGTTGTCTTCGCCAGCTGTCAATGATGAATCCACTTCAAGCTAACCAGAACTAAATGATGAAGTTAACGTGATTGGATGCTAAGGTTACATCTCATATATTTTACTAAATTTATCAAGCGGCAGCAACGGCAGAACAGCAATTTCTTCAATATCCTCGATATGATTGTTTGGTCAGATGGCAATTTTAATACTTCATATCTTTTTCCTACAGGGCTGGCAATATTATAAACGTGGGTGTTACTCAAAACAGCAATAACCTCAAGGCTGGCTAATGAACACAGGAATCGCAGCACATTGGAAGGAACAGGCTAAATTTAAAATATTTATCACACTTGTTTCCTTCCAATCGCTCTGCGGTTTAATATGTAGTAGAGGTAGAATTTATTGAAGCCAGTAAATTTAGTCTAAAATATCCCCATTCGTCTAATTCTGTTATTTAAGTAACTCAGGAGCTCAGTTTCAGCTAAGCTACTTTTAACATTTGATGTAATATTTTTACATCACAAAGTTAATAAAAATAAATAAAGAAAACAAAGTAAAGAACTAAACAAAATAATTTAATTTAACCGATAAGAGGTTCTATTATCATCATTGTTTCATTGATGGAAGGGATTATCCAAACAACACATTGAGCAGACCAGAGGGGTGAGTGAGGCAGATGTCTCAGGCAGCAGGTTTTTGGGGCTGGAAAATAAAGAATGACAATTTTCTTGATGCAAAAGTGTTAATTAGTGGTACTGAACTTTTGTACACCAAAATTGTTTATACATACTGTATTTCTGTATATATTTTTCTCTGCATCGTTGAATTGCGTCTCCTTATGCCTGGAGAGACATAAAGGTAGCGGTTGGGCGTGGGAAAGTGAGTAAACCAAATACACTAGCGACATGTTGATGCAATTTAGGAGGCGCATCTATAGTGGTTGCTGGAGGACTGGGCCTGCGATACACAAAAATAATCTACTTACTGAACAAAAATATTTGTCATTTCGATAATTCACTCAGATATACAGTATTTTACTTTTTTCTTCCTTTTAGCACCCTACTTTTGACTGTCAATGTCTTGTAATAGAGAACATGGTAAAGCAAGCACACCCAAATCAACATTTTTGCTCCTATACAAAAGAATTAAAAATTATTCAGGTGTGCATGACTTACCATGTCCCAGTTTGTGAGCTTTGATTGAACATTTTCAACAGCAACCTGGCAATTAATGAGGAAGATATGCACCTGTGAATAATATATATTGTAAAGGTGACAGCATGCTGACCTGTCTTTGGGTTTCATGAACCTTTGGGCACATCTTCCCAGCATTCCCAAAATGCTGCAACATTAAAGCTGAAGCACAATAGAGACATGAGCATGAATTGTAAGAAAGTATTACATTTTAATTTAGCAATAGCAAAACTAAGAATGTTATAGGAAAACCTACATGTATGTAAACCCATCTCTCTTCCTTCTCTTACATCTACCATCCTCTCTCTCTTCTCTTACATCTACCATCCTCTCTTTCATCTCTTACATATATCGTCTTCTCATCCGTCTCTTACATCTAATATCCTCTCTCTCTTCTCTTACATCTACCATCCTCTCTCTCTTTTCTTACATATATCGTCTTCTCATCTTTCTCTTACATCTAATATCCTCTCTCTCTTCTCTTACATCTACCATCCTCTCTCTCTTTTCTTACATATATCGTCTTCTCATCCTTCTCTTACATCTAATATCCTCTCTCTCTTCTCTTACATCTACCATCCTCTCCCTCTTTTCTTACATATATCGTCTTCTCATCCTTCTCTTACATCTAATATCCTCTCTCTCTTCTCTTACATCTACCATCCTCTCTCTCTTCTCTTACATCTACCATCCTCTCTCTCTTCTCTTACATCTACCATCCTCTCTCTCTTCTCTTACATCTACCACCCTCTCTCTCTTCTCTTACATCTAATATCCTCTCTCTCTTCTCTTACATCTACCATCCTCTCTCTCTCTTCTCTTACATCTACCATCCTCTCTCTCTTCTCTTACATCTACCATCCTCTCTCTCTTCTCTTACATCTAGTATCCTCTCTCTCTTCTCTTACATCGAGTGTCCTCTCTTTCTTCTCTTACATCTAGCATCCTCTCTCTCTTCTCTTACATCTACCATCCTCTCTCTCTTTTCTTACATATATCGTCTTCTCATCCTTCTCTTACATCTAATATCCTCTCTCTCTTCTCTTACATCTACCATCCTCTCTCTCTTCTCTTACATCTACCATCCTCTCTCTCTTCTCTTACATCTACCATCCTCTCTCTTCTCTTACATCTAATATCCTCTCTCTCTTCTCTTACATCTACCATCCTCTCTCTCTTCTCTTACATCTACCATCCTCTCTCTCTTTTCTTACATATATCGTCTTCTCATCCTTCTCTTACATCTAATATCCTCTCTCTCTTCTCTTACATCTACCATCCTCTCTCTCTTCTCTTACATCTACCATCCTCTCTCTCTTCTCTTTCATCTACCATCCTCTCTCTTCTCTTACATCTAATATCCTCTCTCTCTTCTCTTACATCTACCATCCTCTCTCTCTTCTCTTACATCTACCATCCTCTATCTCTTCTCTTACATCTAGTATCCTCTCTCTCTTCTCTTACATCGAGTGTCCTGTCTCTCTCCTCTTACATCGAGTGTCCTCTCTCTCTTCTCTTACATCTACCATCCTCTCTCTTCCTTCTCTTACATCTACCATCCTTTCTCTCTTCTCTTACATCTAGCATCCTCTCTCTCTTCTCTTACATCTAGTATCCTCTCTCTCTTCTCTTACATCGAGTGTCCTCTCTCTCTTCTCTTACATCGAGTGTCCTCTCTCTCTTCTCTTACATCTACCATCCTCTCTCTCTTCTCTTACATCTACCATCCTCTCTCTCGTCTCTTACATCTAATATCCTCTCTCTTCTCTTACATCTACCATCCTCTCTCTCTTCTCTTACATCTACCATCCTCTCTCTCTTCTCTTACATCTACCATCCTCTCTCTCGTCTCTTACTTCTAATATCCTCTCTCTTCTCTTACATCTAGCATCCTCTCTCTCTTCTCTTACATCTACCATCCTCTCTCTTCCTTCTCTTACATCTACCATCCTCTCTCTCTTCTCTTACATCTACCATCCTCTCTCTCTTTTCTTACATATATCGTCTTCTCATCCTTCTCTTACATCTAATATCCTCTCTCTCTTCTCTTACATCTACCATCCTCTCTCTCTTCTCTTACATCTACCATCCTCTCTCTCTTCTCTTACATCTACCATCCTCTCTCTCTTCTCTTACATCTAATATCCTCTCTCTCTTCTCTTACATCTACCATCCTCTCTTACATCTCTTACATCTAATTTTCTCTCTTCATTCTCTTACATCTAGTGTCTTCTCTTTCTTCTCTTACATACTCTCTCTCTTCTCTTACATACATCGTCTTCTCTTCCTTCTCTTACATCTAGCGTCCTCTCTCTCTTCTCTTACATCTAGCGTCCTCTCTCTCTTCTCTTACATCTAGTATCCTCTCTTCCTTCTCTTACATCTAGTATCCTCTCTTCCTTCTCTTACATATAGCGTCCTCTCTCTCTTCTCTTACATATATCGTCTTCTCTTCCTTCTCTTACATCTAGCGTCCTCTCTCTCTTCTCTTACATCTAGTATCCTCTCTTCCTTTTCTTACATATAGCGTCCTCTCTTCCTTCTCTTACATCTAGTATCCTCTCTTCCTTCTCTTACATATAGCGTCCTCTCTCTCTTCTCTTACATATTCTCTCTCTTCTCTTACATCTACCATCCTCTCTCTCTTTTCTTACATATATCGTCTTCTCATCCTTCTCTTACATCTAATATCCTCTCTCTCTTCTCTTACATCTACCATCCTCTCTCTCTTCTCTTACATCTACCATCCTCTCTCTCTTCTCTTACATCTACCATCCTCTCTCTCTTCTCTTACATCTAATATCCTCTCTCTCTTCTCTTACATCTACCATCCTCTCTTACATCTCTTACATCTAATTTTCTCTCTTCATTCTCTTACATCTAGTGTCTTCTCTTTCTTCTCTTACATACTCTCTCTCTTCTCTTACATACATCGTCTTCTCTTCCTTCTCTTACATCTAGCGTCCTCTCTCTCTTCTCTTACATCTAGCGTCCTCTCTCTCTTCTCTTACATCTAGTATCCTCTCTTCCTTTTCTTACATATAGCGTCCTCTCTTCCTTCTCTTACATCTAGTATCCTCTCTTCCTTCTCTTACATATAGCGTCCTCTCTCTCTTCTCTTACATCCTCTCTCTCTTCTCTTACATCTACCATCCTCTCTCTCTTCTCTTACATCTACCATCCTCTCTCTTCTCTTACATATAGCGTTCTCTCTTCCTTCTCTTACATCTAGCATTATCTCTCTTCTCTTACATATAGCGTCCTCTCTTCCTACTCTTACATCTAGTATCCTCTCTCTCTTCTCTTACATCTAGCATTCTCTCTTCCTTCTCTTACATCTAGCGTTCTCTGTTCCTTCTCTTACATATAGCGTCCTCTCTTCCTTCTCTTACATCTAGCGTCCTCTGTTCCTTCTCTTACATATAGCGTCCTCTCTTCCTTCTCTTACATCTAGCGTCCTCTGTTCCTTCTCTTACATATAGCGTCCTCTCTTCCTTCTCTTACATATAGCGTCCTCTCTTCCTTCTCTTACATCTAGCGTCCTCTGTTCATTCTCTTACATATAGCGTCCTCTCTTCCTTCTCTTACATCTAGCGTTCTCTGTTCCTTCTCTTACATATAGCGTTCTCTCTTCCTTCTCTTACATCTAGCGTCCTCTGTTCCTTCTCTTACATATAGCGTCCTCTCTCTCTTCTCTTACATCCTCTCTCTCTTCTCTTACATCTACCATCCTCTCTCTCTTCTCTTACATCTAGCATCCTCTCTCTTCTCTTACATATAGTGTCCTCTCTTCCTTCTCTTACATCTAGCGTCCTCTGTTCTTTCTCTTACATCTAGCGTCCTCTGTTCCTTCTCTTACATCTAGCGTCCTCTCTTCCTTCTCTTACATCTAGTATCCTCTCTCTCTTCTCTTACATCTAGCATCCTCTCTTCCTTCTCTTACATCTAGCGTCCTCTGTTCCTTCTCTTACATATAGCGTCCTCTCTTCCTTCTCTTACATCTAGCGTCCTCTGTTCCTTCTCTTACATAAAGCGTCCTCTACTCCTTCTCTTACATCTAGCGTCCTCTGTTCCTTCTCTTACATATAGCGTCCTCTCTTCCTTCTCTTACATCTAGTGTCCTCTGTTCCTTCTCTTGCATATAGCGTCCTCTCTTCCTTCTCTTACATCTAGTATCCTCTCTCTTCTCTTACATCTAGCGTCCTCTCTTCCTTCTCTTACATCTAGCGTTCTCTGTTCCTTCTCTTACATATAGCGTTCTCTCTTCCTTCTCTTACATCTAGCGTCCTCTGTTCCTTCTCTTACATATAGCGTCCTCTCTCTCTTCTCTTACATCCTCTCTCTCTTCTCTTACATCTACCATCCTCTCTCTCTTCTCTTACATCTAGCATCCTCTCTCTTCTCTTACATATAGTGTCCTCTCTTCCTTCTCTTACATCTAGCGTCCTCTGTTCTTTCTCTTACATCTAGCGTCCTCTGTTCCTTCTCTTACATCTAGCGTCCTCTCTTCCTTCTCTTACATCTAGTATCCTCTCTCTCTTCTCTTACATCTAGCATCCTCTCTTCCTTCTCTTACATCTAGCGTCCTCTGTTCCTTCTCTTACATATAGCGTCCTCTCTTCCTTCTCTTACATCTAGCGTCCTCTGTTCCTTCTCTTACATAAAGCGTCCTCTACTCCTTCTCTTACATCTAGCGTCCTCTGTTCCTTCTCTTACATATAGCGTCCTCTCTTCCTTCTCTTACATCTAGTGTCCTCTGTTCCTTCTCTTGCATATAGCGTCCTCTCTTCCTTCTCTTACATCTAGTATCCTCTCTCTTCTCTTACATCTAGCATCCTCTCTTCCTTCTCTTACATCTAGTATCCTCTCTCTCTTCTCTTACATATAGCATCCTCTCTTCCTTCTCTTACATCTAGTATCCTCTCTCTTCTCTTACATATAGCGTCCTCTCTTCCTTCTCTCACATCTAGCATCCTCTCTCTTCTCTTACATCTAGCGTCCTCTCTCTTCTCTTACATATAGTAGCCTCTCTCTTCTCTTACATCTAGCATCCTCTCTTCCTTCTCTTACATCTAGTATCCTCTCTCTTCTCTTACATATAGCATCCTCTCTTCCTTCTCTTACATCTAGTATCCTCTCTCTTCTCTTACATATAGCGTCCTCTCTTCCTTCTCTTACATCTAGCATCCTCTCTCTTCTCTTACATATAGTATCCTCTCTCTTCTCTTACATCTAGCATCCTCTCTTCCTTCTCTTACATATGGTATCCTCTCTCCTCTCTTACAACTAGCGTCCTCTCTCTTCTCTTACATATATCATCTTCTCTTCCTTCTCTTACATCTAGTATCCTCTCTCTTCTCTTACATCTAGCGTCCTCTCTTCCTTCTCTTACATCTAGTATCCTCTCTTCCTTTTCTTACATATAGCGTCCTCTCTCTCTTCTCTTACATCCTCTCTATCTTCTCTTACATCTACCATCCTCTCTCTCTTCTCTTACATCTAGCATCCTCTCTCTTCTCTTACATATAGCGTCCTCTCTTCCTTCTCTTACATCTAGTATCCTCTCTCTTCTCTTACTTCTAGCATCCTCTCTTTCTTCTCTTACATCTAGTATCCTCTCTTCATTCTCTTATATATAGCGTCCTCTCTCTCTTCTCTTACATCTTCTCTCTCTTCTCTTACATCTACCATCCCCTCTCTCTTCTCTTATATCTAGCATCCTCTCTCTTCTCTTACATATAGCGTCCTCTCTTCCTTCTCTTACATCTAGTATCCTCTCTCTTCTCTTACATCTAGCGTCCTCTCTTCCTTCTTTTACATCTAGTATCCTCTCTTCCTTCTCTTACATATAGCGTCCTCTCTCTCTTCTCTTACATCCTCTCTCTCTTCTCTTACATCTACCATCCTCTCTCTCTTCTCTTACATCTAGCATCCTCTCTCTTCTCTTACATATAGCGTCCTCTCTTCCTTCTCTTACATCTAGCATCCTCTCTCTTCTCTTACATATAGCGTCCTCTTTTCCTTCTCTTACATCTAGCGTCCTCTCTCTCTTCTGTTACATCTAGCATCCTCTCTCTCTTCTCTTACATCTAGTATCCTCTCTCTTCTCTTACATTTACCATCCTCTCTCTCTTCTCTTACATCTAGCATCCTCTCTTCCTTCTCTTACATCTACCATCCTCTCTCTTTTCTCTTACATCTAGCATCCTCTCTCTTCTCTTACATATAGCGTCCTCTCGTCCTTCTCTTACATCTAGTATCCTCTCTCTCTTCTCTTACATCTAGTATCCTCTCTCTTTTCTCTTACATCTAGCGTGCTCTCTCTCTTCTGTTACATCTAGCATCCTCTCTCTCTTCTCTTACATATAGTATCCTCTCTCTCTTCTCTTACATCTACCATCCTCTCTCTCTTCTCTTACATCTACCATCCTCTCTCTCTTCTCTTACATCTACCATCCTCTCTCTCTTCTCTTACATCTACCATCCTCTCTCTCTTCTCTTACATCTAGCATCCTCTCTCTCTTCTCTTACATCTACCATCCTCTCTCTCTTCTCTTACATCTACCATCCTCTCTCTCTCTTCTCTTACATCTAGTATCCTCTCTCTCTTCTCTTACATCTAGCATCCTCTCTCTTCTCTTACATATAGCGTCCTCTCTCTCTTCTCTTACATCTAGTATCCTCTCTCTCTTCTCTTACATCTACCATCCTCTCTCTCTTCTCTTACATCTAGCATCCTCTCTCTCTTCTCTTACATCTACCATCCTCTCTCTCTTCTCTTACATCTAGCGTCCTCTCTCTCTTCTCTTACATCTACCATCCTCTCTCTCTTCTCTTACATCTAGTATCCTCTCTCTCTTCTCTTACATCTAGCATCCTCTTTCTCTTCTCTTACATCTACCATCCTCTCTCTCTTCTCTTACATCTAGCGTCCTCTCTCTCTTCTCTTACATCTACCATCCTCTCTCTCTTCTCTTACATCGAGTGTCCTCTCTCTCTTCTCTTACATCGAGTGTCCTCTCTTCCTTCTCTTACATCTAGCATCCTCTCTCTCTTTTCTTACATCTACCCGCCTCTCTCTTTTTTTCTCTTACATCTAGCGTCCTCTCTCTCTTCTCTTACATCTACCATCCTCTCTCTCTTCTCTTACATCGAGTGTCCTCTCTCTCTTCTCTTACATTGAGTGTCCTCTCTTCCTTCTCTTACATCTAGTATCCTCTCTCTCTTCTCTTACATCTAGTATCCTCTCTCTCTTCTCTTACATCTAGTATCCTCTCTCTCTTCTCTTACATCTAGTATCCTCTCTCTCTTCTCTTACATCTACCATCCTCTCTCTCTTCTCTTACATCGAGTGTCCTCTCTCTCTTCTCTTACATCGAGTGTCCTCTCTCTCTTCTCTTACATCTAGCATCCTCTCTTTCTTTTCTCACATCTAGCGTCCTCTTTTCCTTCTCTTACATCTAGCACCCTCTCTCTCTTCTCTTACATCCTCTCTCCCTTCTCTTACATCTAGCATCCACTTCAGACAGGATGAAGTGGGTCCAAACATTTTTTAGATCATCTGTTTAAGAATAACTATGCAAGGCTACAACCAGTAGTGAAGACTGATGTGCTCTTGATACATAATATCTGCCAGCTTCTGATTCCAATCTCCATAAACAAGTCTATTAGTGCCTCTCCTCCCTTGACCTCTCCCCTTCTTTCCTATCTTGTGTGGCCAGCTGTCTCTCTGGTATCTCCACATGGATGTCCCAGTGCTACCTAAAGCTCAGCCTGTCTAAAACAAATCTTATCGTCTTCTTTTCTCCCAGAGGTACCACCTACCATGATATCGCCCTCAGAGCCAACATCACAATCTCACATGCCCACTCCCATGATGTCACCATTGATTCCACCCTCTGCTTTGCTCCTCACATCCAGTCTGTCTCTCAGTCCTGACACCTCCATGTTTGAAATATTGCTACAAAACACCCTATTCTTGACCAAGATGCAACCAAAACTCTTATCCATTAAGTGCGCAGGATTGAAGATTGTACAGTACAAGAAGTTGAAATAATAAAAGTCTACTTCAAATAATAAAACAATATTAATATCACAGCAAAGCAATAGCCATCTTACAAACAATGGCTTGTGATTTCCACTGCTGTTTGATTTCAAGTGCTGTTTGTTTAAAGTGCAGAGTTAGATCCAGTAAGGATTGCTGTGCTGTGTTGAGAGAGTGATATAGTTTGGGGAATTATTCTCAGTGTTTATTGAAGGGGATTTGTGTTAGTATTAAGTGTCCCTTTTTTCTTTTTTTTTTCCTTCTTTCTGTTAGAGCTAGTGGGTGTGGTTTAATTGCATAAGTTGATACAGCTGGTTAGTGCAAGCTCTATTTAACAGGTGGTGGTAAGTGATTTCATTGAGTTTGTGATTTCCACTGCTGTTTGATTTCAAGTGCTGTTTGTTTCAAGTGTGGAGTTAGATCCAATAAGGATTTGAATCCAAGAAGGGGTTTAATCTGGTAAGTGGTTAGCAAAGGTTACTACTCTCGAGTTCACTGTAGGCTATAAGAAGTTAGGTTAGCCATAATAAGATGAGTGGTAGCAGGCTTGATGATCTCCCTCAATGCATATCTTGTCATATGTATGCACACTTGGAGCAATTGTTACAAGGTTTATACCTCTGTGAGAAATGTGAGCAATTGGTCTCTTTGGAAGCCCAGGTAACTGATCTAAAGCAGACCATTGCAACATTGAGAGAGATTGCCAACCTGGAGCAGAGTTTACAGCTCACCGTTGATGCTTTAGCTGAGCAGGGTGGAGCAGAGACAGAGGAGGATGCACAGGTAGGCAGCTGGGTAACATTTACTAGGGGTAGCAGAGGGAGGAAGGGGCAGGCCAGTTCTGAGCTAACCAATCCCAGCAGATTTTCCAGATTGGATGAAGATACTGTGGAAGGCAGTTCAGAATTGGTAGAGTTGGATGAGACTGCTTCCTCTAGCAACCAGGGGAATGGTCTCTCCAGCATAGAGGGGACCAAAGTTACTCAGTGACCCAGGCAGATTGTGGTGGTAGGGGATTCAATTATTAGGAAGGTAGGTAGGGCAATCTGTTACCGGGACCGTGCATGCCGAACAGCGTGTTGTCTTCCGGGTGCTCGGGCTTGGCATATTGCGGATCGGGTTGACAGATTGTTGGGAGGGGCTGGGAATGACCCAGCGGTTTTGGTGCATGTTGGCACCAATGAGCGAGTTAGAGAAAGAAGGGTTGTCCTAAAGAATGATTTTAGGGACAAGGTAGTATTTTCGGAAATACTACCTGTGCCACGCGCTAGAGAAATGAAAAGAAATACCTAAGGGAGGCAATAGACTTAAATCTATGCTTGCAAATGCAAGAAGCCTGACAGGTAAAATGGGGGAGTTAGAACTAGTAGCAATGAATGAGCAGTATGATATTATAGGTATTACGGAGACCTGGTGGGATGATACACATGACTGGGCAGTCAACTTGGATGGCTATTCTCTCTTCAGGAGGGATAGGGTAAATAAAAGGGGAGGAGGAGTATGTCTTTATATTAAGCCAGAATTAAAACCAAGTATTCAGGAAGTTATTTACGAGAATATTGGTGATAATATAGAGGCATTGTGGGTGCGAATATCCAGCAGAGGAAAAAGTTCAGAGAAGTTGCTAATAGGGATATGCTATAAACCGCCAGATATTAGTGCGATTGAGGAAGCCCAACTTCTACAGCAAATTGAAAAGGCTACACAACTAGGTCAAGTTTTAATTATGGGGGACTTTAATTATCCAGACATTTATTGGAGTACTGAGACCTGCGGTACAGCTAGGGGAAATAGGTTTCTAAGCACGCTAAAAGACAATTACATGTCCCAATTAGTAGAGGAACCAACTAGGAACCAGACGATACTGGACCTAGTAATAACAAACAATGTAGACGTAATATCAAATATTCAAGTGAGGGAGCACTTAGGAAACAGTGATCATAATATGGTTTCATTTGAAATTAGTTTCCAGAAGCAACAGTACAAGGGATCAACTAGGACTTTAAACTTTAGAAAGGCACAGTTTAATATGCTAAAGGAGTCTATAAAGAGCACAGACTGGGACAAAGCCTTTGAAGGAAAAAATATGGAAGAAAAGTGGGCTGTCTTTAAAATGTTTTTGGAAACATACACGTATAAGTTCATTCCTATGGGAAATAAATGTAAAAGAAATTAAGTCTAAACCAATGTGGCTAAATAAAAAGGTAAGGGAAGAAATGCAAAGGAAGAAGCGTGCATTTAAATTGTTTAAGTCTGAAGGGTCAGAGGAGTCCTTCCGTAGGTACAAGGAATGTAATAAAACATGCAAAAAGGAAATTAGATTGGCTAAATTAGAAAATGAAAGGCAAGTTGCAAAAGAAAGTAAGACAAACCCCAAAAAGTTTTCTAAGTATAGAAATTGCAAAAGGATTAAAAAAGATAATATAGGACCCCTAAGAAGTGAGATGGGTGAATTGATAAATGATACTAAGGAAAAAGCAGAGGTATTAAACACGTTCTTTTCTTCAGTATTTGCTAGAGAGGAACAAATGGTAGGAGTAATACATAAAAATGGAAATGAAACCATACCATTAATTAATACTTGGTTGTCAGAGGAAGAAGTTTAAAGGCAACTGAAGAATATTAGGATAAATAAAGCTCCAGGTCCAGATGGCATACACCCAAGGGTCCTTATGGAGCTAAACTCGGAAATAGCTAGACCGCTGTTCTTAATTTTCAGAGATTCAATCTCATCAGGCTCAGTACCAAGGGATTGGCGAATAGCAGATGTGGTGCCATTGTTTAAAAAGGGGACGAGATCCAAACCAGGGAATTATAGACCTGTAAGCCTGATATCAATAATGGGGAAACTACTGGAAGGTATTTTAAGGGATAGTATTCAGGATTACTTGGTGCACAATAAAATTATTAGTGGGAATCAACATGGATTTGTGAGGGATATGAGAGGAAATTTCACCAGCGAAGGAAGGGGTTCTTTACAGTAAGGGCAGTCAAGATTTGGAATTCATTGCCAGGGAAGGTTGTGATGGCAGATTCAATAGATATGTTTAAGAAAGGCTTAGACAAATTTTTAGCAGAAAAGTGTATCCAGGGATACGACCATTAATTAAAATAAAGGATAGTAGTGGATATAGGGTAAAAATAGGACTGCAATATTGGGTCTGGGGGGATTTTCACAATTGAAACAGATTGGCGGTTGCTTACTCTGGATCAATTTCAAATATAAGTGAGGGATCGTAGGAGATCCAAAATAGGTTGAACTTGATGGACTGGTGTCTTTTTTCAACCTCATCAACTATGCTACTATGTTACTATACGTCTTTCTTGCTTTTAGTCCAAAAGCTTAACACCTGTATTTATCACACTTGATATTTAAGGACTACAAGTTGCCTAATTACATATTCATGATATTCTAACACGTACATCCCTATTTCGTAGAAAACATAAGATATCATTCCTTAAACGAGAGTGTCTCAATTTCCATAGTCCAGAGACATCTGTCACATAACAAGGCTCGATCTATATTGGTTGATCCCGTTTTATAAATTCCAAGAATGAGATGTCTTGCTCATCAGGTCATTAACATAATGAGAGTTCTTTTCCCTCATGCCAGCCTTTGTCCATATCAGAATGTGCATATAGATCAGATATTTAAGGCAGTCGTTCTTGATACTGTAGGATAACAACTTAGCATAAAGGTCGGAACATACAATCTTGATAATGTTTTGCTGTTGAAGCGTAAATGTTAGCTTATTTTAGGAAATAGCATTCTTAATTCTAATAAATGTTGATACATAGATATACAGTATATTGATTTCTTATACAAATGCCTTTCATTTATGATAATACCTTGTGACTACTTCAATAGCTATGCAATAACACACTTAATATATCATTAATGATTAGCTTCAGGCATAAATATTTTATGAACTTATAATTACTTTAACGCCATTCTCTCATCATCCCCAGCATTAACTGTGGCAAAATCCTCCCATCTGGCATTACCCCCAGCCATCTATCCCTGCTCCAGTCCATCCTAAATACTGCTGTACTAGTCTTCAAATCAGTATTCTGGCTCCGCATACCCTACACAATCCAAATCAATTGACTTAATCTAACCCACAATGCCACCAACAACACTACCTCTTCATACATGTCAAACCTGATCTTGAAATACCCTCCTTCCCACACTATTAAACCTACCCCTGTTCTGTGTCCTATTACACAATTGTCCAATCTGAGCCACATTTGCTCCTCCTTTCCCCACTAGAATGTAAAGCTCTCCCATCTGCCTATATTTTGTCATTGTATGTCACTATTCTAAGTATGTTGTGTTTTCCACAATGGGCAGCATTCTGGAGCACTGCAGCACATTACAAATCAATGGTAATAACAAAAATAATAATAAGCTGCATTCTCATGACTAGTGTTTCAGCCACACATGAAAACACTACATGAAAATATGCAAAGAAACGTTCTTCTCTTTGTAAAATGATGGTAAAGATCTCACTAAAACTGCCTAACATGCACCTGTTTTTAAGATGCTGCTTTTTGCAGGATCTTTATGTATTCGTGTAGGTTTCAGTTTATTTGAATGAATGGAGAAATGTAGGTAATATGACAAATGAGGCTGAATAGGACGAATGCACTTAAAGGGCGACAGGGTTTGTAGTAAGCTGAACACTTACCTGAAGGTGTTAACATGGGTTGGCCCGACCAATGTGTAATCCAGTGGGAGGGACCTTGATTGATATAGGAGGCTGCACTTCCTGTCTGGTTCATTCCACAGCACGAGATCCCACCCACCCACTCCTTTGGTAGGTTATGTCCGGTGATGTTGCGGTAGGAAGGCACTGCGTTCAGCGGCTGATTTGTGGGCGCATTGGTAGTTGTCGTAGGTCACTGTCCCCCGTTGAGGCACCAGTAACTCCCTTTTTGGCCCTTCGGTGAGGAGGGTCCCTGTTCGACTCGGTGAGGGAGGGCAGCGTGAGTTTTAAAAGGGGCAGTCACTCTGACGCCAACTCAGCGCAAAAGTTATGTTGGGATTTGTTCCCCGTGGTGGTGGACGTACGGCGGTTTGCGCCAGTCCACTCGTGATAGTGTTTGTCAGCTTGAGAGTTGTTTCGCAGCGCCCTTTCTCCGCCACCATAGGTCTAGTTAAAATTAAAATCATAATAAAAGTTCTGGCAATTTTTAATAACTTATTCAAGTCTCCGTGTGTTTATTTGCATGCAAAAGGGTTTTAGAATTATAAGGTGGATGTAAGGTTTACGAAACATACACGGTGAGCCCTTTAAACAGAAAGGGTCCAACTAAAAAAAATAGTGGACTTGCTGTCAATTACTGACTTTGAGTCTAGCGAAAACCACACTGACCACTTCTATTCCACACATAAAACTACCAAGTGAATGAATTTTAGACTCCTGCAGGGTTGTAAATGATAGTTTACCTACATTTTGGTATAATATAATATTGTGTCAGCGAAAAATTGCTACTCGTCAAAATTTTAATATAATTGGCAATAAAAACATTTGCAAAATTGTGACTTATACATGTGGTTTTCATAAATCCAGAATCTGTGAGAACCAGATGAACACAGCGGGCCTGAGTCATTAAGGATCGTATCTGCTGATTTTGTGCATATCGTCCGCAAAATCACTCTGTGCATGCTCAGAACTGGACGATACACAACACAATACAGCCTTGTGTAAGTCATTTTCGACCGCAAACGACACTTACTACAGCCTACGATTTTGGGGAGGGAGTGGGGTGGGACTGGGCGGATGCACGTAGGCAATGTACAGTCAGGGCGTTCTCGTGCAGCCACGTCCAAGTCAAACTCAGGCGCACACAGAAGTACGCTGGTTTTCTGTCGTATCTCTTGCACCAGCTACAGGACTAGTCTAAGTCCTGAGTCCTAGTGATGTCAGGATCGTATGCATGCTATAACATGTGTTTGTAATCAAGAGCAACTGTAAAAATGTCTGTTATGTACAGTAGACATCAAGTACACTTTAATAAATGGTTTTCAAGAATTTTTTATTTTATTTTAAATTTCCATGTATATTCAGAAATGACTATAATATTGACATGTAACATTAAATGAATATATAGAGTTTCTTCTATGCATTCTTTTTGAGATTTTATATTCCACATAGGAATCCACGTACGTATCCTGCAGTGTCTGGTCTAATATACACCCATAGTAATCACCACACCTATCTTGAGATAGGTTCCTTGATGACGTCAGTGTCAGGTGCCGTCTCCGCACTGACACTTGGGGCAGGAGACGGACGCCTGCACCTTCCCAGCAACCACGTCCTGTTGCCTAGCAGCAGGAAGCTATCTCTGCTCACCTGTCTGCAGCCAGCATGTGTTACCGCCAAAATCTCCCTAACCCTATCAGGAGGCACCTTAGGGTATATAAAGCAGCCTCTGACACATGTCTAGTGCCAGAGTATTTGGTCTTCAGCCTTGCTCAAGCATTTGTTCCTGTGTTGCTGTTATTTGGATTCTGACCCGGCTTGTTCCTGACTTCTCCTTCGGTTCCTGATTCTGGCTTAGACTGATATTTGGTATTGACCCGGCTTCCTGACCATTCTCCTGCTTCTGATTTGGCTATATCCGTTCCTCTGGTTGTGACCCGGCTTGCTGACTACTCCTCCATCCTGCATCCTGGTGGGCTCTCACCGCTGCCTCAATTGTTACCTCGCCAGCTGACTGATACTGAGGGCCGCGACCTGCACGTCCCTTGCAGCAAAGTCCATACCTCCTTGCGGGGGTTCCTGGTGAAAACCAGGGGCGTGTTAGACTCCGCGCCTCAGTACTCAGTAGCGCCAACTGCTGGCAGGTATCATCAATTCCACAGAGTAATTCTGACAGTCAGGAGTAGGCAGAGCCGGGTTATGTGCAGTTTAAAACAAATGCCTGCAGTGCTCAGCCTGCCTTAATGGTGGGGCCTGAGCCATTAGGCTCATTGTGTAACCTCCAAGCGGTATCTATGTGTCAACACAACAGCAGCATCCTGCATGATTGTCATATCAGAAAGCAACAGGAAGATCTTTCTCTTCGTAGATATATGATATTCCTTATACCTCACTGGAGTCTGAGTGTCATTGTAATATAACAGCCACAAGCAATATGAAGATGACAATAGCTAAGAATAAAACCACAATGTATAAGGATGAGGGACAATGAGGGCGCTCACTCATGAGATTACAACACAGGAACAGTAGATAACACTCAGTTCAATGTCAACGAGGCCGTCCTTAATAACTGTTCCTCCTCTGTACAGTAGGTGACCTTCTTATTCCACGGTTATATTTCACACCTAGAATTCTCTCGTACGAGTTATAAATCACTGTGTGTTTAACTGAACAATTGAAAGTGGATTTAGAAGTAGGTGAAATAATGAGTAATAAGTTGTTTTATATGTAACTCAAGTGATGGCAGGTTAGCGGAGTCCTTCAATGCTGGAGAGTAATTCACAGATAACAATAGTGTACAGTAAAGCACAGGATATGGAGCAAAGTTACAGCAAAGTCACAATATCACAGAAGCCAAAGTTATAGAACTGCAGGTAACTTGGTGGCTTAGTGGTTAGCAGTTCTGTCTCACAGTGCTGGGGTCATGGGTTCAATTACCGACCATGGCCTTATCTGTGTGGAGTTTGTGTGTTCTCCCCGTGTTTGCGTGGGTTTTCCTCCGGGTGCTCCGGTTTCCTCCCACACTCCAAAGACATACTGGTAGTTTAATTGGCTGCTATCAAAATTGACCCTAGTCTGTGTGTGTGTGTGTGTATGTTAAGGAATTTAGACTGTAAGCCCCAATGGGGCAGGGATTGATGTGCGCTGCCGAATTAGTGGCGCCATATAAATAAATGGTGATGATGATGAAGTGCAGGTAACTCAAAACTAGAAGTAATATCCTTGGATCCCTAGGTGTTATTCAGCCAGGAATGTTTCAGTGTTATGTTCAGTTGCTTGCAGAGTATACGAGTAATTTAGTAATTACTTTGTTATAACCGTACTAAAGCATTTCAGAGATGTGACTACTTCTTCAATTCGTGTTTTATGACCTATTGTTGTGTTCCATACCCACTATGTATCTCTCCCCTTCCCTTTCATCAATATAGGGGTAAATGTATGATGCTCCGATTTTTTTACCTGCAAAGTCGCCGATTTCGGCGAGTTTAAAAAATCGGAGCATCATACATTTACCCAATAATGTCTATTCATCCCCCCTTTTTTTCTGCTGGATCCCTCCTTAAAAGTCTTACCAAACCTAATTAAAAAAATGTCAGTTAAAAATAAAAACTGGAAGTAATATAATGTAGCCAGAATACCAACATGGCAGATCTGCCTGAAGCTTAAACAGTCTCTGAACATCAGATTTGGATATCAATTATTGAATACAGTTGGTGCTGAACAATTTTGATGAATTGCAACATAAAATCATTTCTGATCTCTGTGATAAGAAATGATAATTAACAGGACAAAATGCGAAGGGCCCCAGATATTTTTACATTTAGGGAGATTTCGGGGCAAAACATATTCACTGCAAACAGTGATCACATTGTATAATGATATGGAGGTAGCAGTATGAAATGGGGGTGAGTATAGTTCCATTATGGAAAAGAAAATATAAGGAACACAATGACCTAACATTTTTTTGATTCATTACAGAAACGCATTAGGTGTATCTTGACCCCAAAAAAAATATTTGTAGACAGAAGTGAAAACTGTGCGGTCTTATATTGCCTTCAATATTAGTCGGTAAAGGCTATTGCAGGCGGATAGCCATTGCTGGGTTTTACCTGCCTAATGCCATCTCAGGTTGGCATTAGCAGGGAGCGCTCACAGGATGAAATGCTTTATTAGTAATATAAAGCATTAGTTCTGCTTTATTTTTTATTCATTTTTACTTTTTTTTTGCCTTTTAACTTTTTTTTTCTTTGCAGAATCTGAAACTGAAAGTCAAGATCTGGGCTTCCAGTCCCAGTTCGCATGCCTGAGGCGGTATACCGGGTCAAGCATGTGCACAGGATTCCAGAACCCCTCTTACTGTTGCCAGCCAGTATCAAAGCTGCATGATGAATATGCAGGAGAGGAGAGAGGGAAGGCAGGACCAATAAGGGGCAAGGACAGACGGGAATGATGGCTGTGAGTATAGATAAGCATGGTGCACACAAATAAAATATTATCAGTCAAGCTACACCAACACTAAGGCTAGGTACACACTGAAGAATATGACCGACGTGTTATCTCAAACGATTGTACTGACGACTGAAAGTCTGATCAGTCTGACGATTCTTACATACACACTGACACGAATTACCTTCACATCTGTGCTCTTCATCTGGTCCTTTGTCTGGTCCTCTAGTCTTCAGAAAATGAAAACACAATATTCATTTATTCATTATTGTCACATTGTCACACTGATAAAACCGCCTTGTTATAGCTATACACATGTCCTAACAAATTCCGTTAGCTTCTGTGACTCTGAAACAAAACATTCCGTCTCAGAACGAACAAAATTAATTATTCCTTCTACAGCCCTCTCTACATTTATTCACCGGGACATTCATCATTAGCATCGGCTGAAAAGAGCCCAACTCTGTAAACCCTATGGAGATCGTCAGCATGACTGCATACACATTGCATGATCGATACATAATTTGTCAGAAAAAATGAAACAGTACAACCAACCAAATGAGCCGACAATTGACACTTTGGAACGACTTTCGATCACTGTGTCACTATACACCCTAACCCGACTTCCGACCAAACAGTCGTATGTTGGCTAATTTGCCCGATTTTTGGACTAAAATGCTCCAGTGTGTACCCAGTGTTATTTAATATATTTGACTAACTTTCTTCTCCCAGCCAGTTCCTTGGGTGCTGCTCCATGCAGCCGATTTCACAGGGGCTCAGGCAAATCAATTTTGTTTCCCACTTTAAAATGGGTTATAGTGTCCAGTTGGGAATATATGTGTCACACTTGAATGCTGTGAGAACGTCCCGAAAGGTTGCTCGGGTTGGTGCTACCCTCCTAGAGGTGCGGAATCTAATGGAGAGGGAGGTGTTCACCATTGACTCCCGCAAGCAAACCTTGAAGGAGAACCTAGTATGCAGTGACCGTAGATATAAGGATGTTACGGTGGGGCGTGGAAGCCCTATAATCTGGTTGGCTGAGAAGTGAGATACTTGCAGCTGTGGTAGCTCTAGAAGTTCTGTGCAACTGGGAAGCTCCTAGAGTCAGGATGACCGAGTGGTGAGAGGTTCTGCAACTGCGGTTGCCGTAGAAGTTCTGTTTAGTTGGGAAGCTCCTAGAGTCAGGATGACCGAGAGGTGAGATGTTCTGCAACTTGCTTGTAGCGGAATGAAGCACCAGGCGACTGGCGCAAAGAGATAGCAAGACCTTCCGGCAGACTGTCAGGAAACAGTGAAGATGAATGGAGGAATATCACAGCCGCGGGATAGCGAAGGGAAGCTGGATCCAAATCCAGAGAGCGACTGCTCAGCAGGGGAGACCTGAAGATCTGGCTCCATTTGCCTGTAGGAGGTGCCTTTTATAGTGGAGCAAGTCAGCTGATTGGCCAGACAGTTCGAATAATGAAGGTACCAGGTCTGCGAATGCGCAGAACCTGGCAAGCTGGCAACCGCACAGGAGAGCCACGGCATCCATCCAGAGGGATGCTGCCGGTGGTGAACAAGTGAGTGACAGCGGGAGCGCCCATCTGCGATCAGAGGGTCTGAGTCATTACAATACGGTTGGGTGGACTGAGGGCACGGACTTGACTGATGGAGACTAGGCCTAAAGTATAACACATCTAGGGCTTGGTTAATGTACATATGCAATTTACACAGAAGTTATGTTTTTAAAAAGAACATGCAGTTTCAGCGCAGTTCTGGACGTATTAAAATCCAAGCAGATCCTAAGATACGTTTCCATTGGATCTGGGTGTAAGTACTCCCTGCCTATACAGTACTGGCCATATGTAGATTTATAGAACAGACTGTTGTATATACGCACATACATATGTACAATAAAAGTTCACATTAGATTGCATAAATAAAGCTTTTATTGGATCATAAAATAGAATAACTCCTCTTTACTGTAAAAATCATTTATAGAAATATTTATTTTCAAATACAAATGTATCTAGTTTTATTTACATTTAATAACATAAAGATGATTTCAATGCGTACTATTAATACAATTCATTTTATTAGTACATCTTATTTGCACACAAACTGAGATAACTAATGAAACACATACACAGAATTTTTTCATTCAAAGACTATGTCGAGGCAATCATCACTATCAGTCAGCATTTACTTCTGACCTGTGGTGGGTGCAAAAGACACAGAAGAAAACAAGCGCACTTACGACAAACACCTTACTGTACATGGCCTATGTTAGTCCATCTTTTCCCTCTGCATTCCGCCTCTCAGTTCGTAGACAGACACAAATGTCATTTACTTCTGTCTTACAGCACTGGGGACAAGAGTTTGATTCCCGACCATGGCCTTATCTGTATGGAGTTTGTATTTTCTCACCGTGTTTGCGTGGGTTTCCTCCAGGTGCTCCGGTTTCCTCCCACACTCCAAAAACATACTGGTAGGTTAATTGGCTGCTAACAAATTGACCCTAGTCTTTGTGTCTGTCTGTGTTGTCTCTTTCTCTCTCTGTGTGTGTGTTAGGGAATTTAGACTGTAAGCCCCAATGGGGCAGGGACTGATGTCAGTGAGTTCTCTGTACAGCGCTGCGGAATTAGTGGCGCTATATAAATAAATGATGATGATAGTAATAATACAATACGTTCGGACATGAATTGCATGCAATTGCGATCATTGGCGTAATGTCCATTTCTGGACATGCACAGAAGCTATTTCATGCAAGATACGCTACACAAACTGACAAACATCCGAACATGTTGCTGGTCTGCCGTATAATGTCATTTTAGCTTGGAATGCTACACAAAATATATATAAATAGTGCAAAGCATTACAATACACAGGTTTGATAAGATAATATGTGACATTTTTGAGCAAATAGTCTGATGTAGTAAGGGAAGGACATCTATTCGACCTATAAATTACATAAACAGGGACAATATGGAAGGAAATAGGAATACAACATTTTGGGGTTATTTTTTATCCAAAAGAGACACAATTCAAGAGACTAACTGTGCAGTTTTACTCATAAATACATTTGTTATTTAGAGCACACAGCACATAAAAATCTTCATTTCAGCAAAACCGTCGTAAGAATTACTTCATCTTATCACAATTCCGCTCCATCTGGGTTTTTATCTAATTTCAAAGTTATGAATGATAATAAGTGATAATTAGATGATAGATGATTTTGTTGGAAACTGTAAAAATGTTTCAGACTGTAATTTGGGAACACCTGTCTCTTCCTGAGTAATGTCGCAGGTCTGTGTTTTAGGGAGAAAGAGCAGTTAAAATAAGTTCCCATTTGAGGCAATCAAAGTAAATAACAAATTTGTCAAAACATGACCTTTACTGTGAGCTGTAATCGCTCTCAATTGTCCTAATTGCAGAAGGGAAAATATCAGAAGGGGAAAGTTTGTGACCCCAAGTTAGACAGCCGCACAGGTCATTACGAGGTCAAGGTATTGTACTGTATTGATGTGAAGTGTGTTGGAGCTTCATCTGGGGGGTTTGGGGACAACAAATATCTCCAATTATCTTTTCAGATTATCAAGCTGGTGGTTGAAAAAAGATCAATAATTTTCTTATTGTTGTGCAATTATCACATGACACATGAGAAACATTTAAATTATGATTATATACATAGTTCAAGCTAGACACTATGGACCTATGCCTACGGGCAGAACGGTGGCTAAGTGGTTAGCACTTCTGCCTCACAGCACTGGGGTCATGAGTTCAATTCCCGACCATGGCCTTATCTGTGTGGAGTTTGTATGTTCTCCCCGTGTTTGGGTGGGTTTCCTCTGGGTGCTCCGGTTTCCTCCCACATACCAAAAACATACTGGTAGGTTAATTGACTGCTATCAAAATTGACCCTAGTTTGTCTATATGTATATATGTGTGTGTGTCTGTCTGTGTATGTTAGGGAATTTAGACTGTAAGCTCCAATGGGGCAGGGACTGATGTGAGTGAGTTCTCTGTACAACGCTGCGGAATCAGCGGCACTATATAAATAAACGGTGATGATGATGATGGGCCTGATTCACTAAGGAGTGATTTTATGCATATAATGCGCATAATTACTACCCAGAACTGGACAATATGCCGCAGAACACATCAAGTTCCAATTTATCCTGGAGCGCAAAGTGCAATTACTACATCCTATGATTTCAGAGAGGGAACGTGCTGGGAAAGTGGCGTTTGCCCGTAGTCAATGTACAGTAAGGGCGTGCCAAGCTCAAACACCCACAGCAACGTCAGATCAAGCTCTGGGCATCTCTCAGGTACGTGTCTTTCAGCCGTATCTCTTGCTCCAGCTACAGGTCTAGTATAAGTGCCGATCACTAATGATGTCGGGTGTGTGTGCATTGCTAGATGATGTGTGTGCAATCAGGAGCAACTGTAAAATGTTTTTTTTTTATGTACAGTAGACATTAATTACAGACCAATAACTATTTTTCAAGTGGAAAAAAATGTTGTCATGTTTTGTCATTAATGACTATATTATTAACAGGTGACAATAAGTGATTAGGTTTTTTTGTTTCTGTGCTTTCTTTTGTGAGTTTATATTTCTCATATGTATTGGACGTATTCACCTGTATTCATCATAGCAGGTATCTCAGGTCCGCTCCTTTTTGAGTACAGACGTGTGTGAAAAAGTGGGGATGTTGCCTATGGCAACCAATCATATTCTAGCTGTCATTTATTTAGTACCTTCTACAAAATGACAGCTAGAATCTGATTGTTTGCTATAGGCAACATCCCCACTTTTTCAAACCTGCAGCTTAGTAAATCTAGCCCTAAATCTTCTTTATTTATTCAACGAACTCCACCCAATTCTATTTTTTTTTTTTAAGTGTTGCGTGGAGTTCTCTATTAAGGATGAAGCTGACTCTTTCTAAACCACTTAGGATTCGCCCAAATCCATAACTAAATCCTGGATTTTGATTTGTTCATGAAACCTAGTTACGGAGCGTCTGAACGATTGACTCTCCACAATTCAGGCTTCCACATGTTTAAATGACTTACATTTCTGCCAAAATGTGCCAAACAACCAGATTGCACTGTACGCAGATCGATTAAGTGACTCCGAGTTATGTAATCCTGAGATTTTGTCTATAAAAGGTAGTAATTACTGCTGCTCTGTGACTATGTCATGCAGACAGGCATGGTCATCAAGAATCTCTTCAGACAGTTACTATGAGGAGCACTGCTACACAATTTAATGAGCAGGGAGGTGCCATGAGTATGTTAAAACAGCTGTGGCTAATATTTATTTATAATCAAAGGCCGGTGATAAACCCCTTTTTAACAGAACAGAATAACCTACCCTTTCCTGTAGATTTTAAGGATATCTGAAGTAATTCAGACATAAATATAACACACAGTCTTGTGTAGAGCAAAAATAGAAAAGGTTATTCAGTGCGAAAAATGGTGTGACCTCCTGAGGTGCCAAGTTCGCCAGCATCCCTGGCTGCAAAGGGTTAAGCCTTCTGAAAACATTCCAAATAATGACAGTCTCCACCTCAAAACCCACACACTTTCATTAGCAATTACCCAGTCCCCAGCAATAGAGGTTTCACAGGAGCCTTGTACGGAATAATTACATGCCTGTGAGTTAATGGGCTCTTCTCTGCTGTAGATTTAGAATTAGAACGTTCTTCTTTGTGCTGTACACAAGGAGCAGTGTTTATTCAGGTGCACGAAGTTTGAGGGATGTGTGACTTGTTTCAGCTGCGATCACTGTGCCATCTCCACCCTGGAGCAGACAGCTGTAGGCAGAAGAGGGGGATAACACCCAGGATTGTGTGAGAATTATTACCCAGCTGTAGTGCATGCTGTGGATGTGTTTTATAGCATGCCCAGTTGTAATCTGTAAATTAACAGACAGTCTGTAGAAATAAGAGTAAAAAAGAAATTATAGTGGTCAGTAAAAATATGATTTGAATGATACAGAGATTACGAAACAACATATAACATGCACCGCAACAGTGTTTTGGGCCTAAGAAGCGATTGTCCATTTCTTTCTTCCACTAACTGGACCCCTTACACCTACTGCTTTACACCAATTAGCCATAACATTAATACCACCTGCCTAATATTGTGTAGGTCTCGTTTGTGAAACAGCTCTGACCCGTCGAGGCATGGACTCCACAAGACCTCTGAAGGTGTCCTGTGGTACCTGGCACCAAGACGTTAGCAAGAGATCCTTTAAGTCCTGTAAGTTACGAGGTGAGACCTCCATGGCTCAGGCTTGTTTTTCCAGCACACCCCACAGATGTTCGATCAGATTGAGATCTGGGGAATTTGGAGGCCAAGTCAACACATTGACCTCTTTGTCATGTTCCACAAACCATTCCTGAACAATGTTTGCAGTGTGGCAGGGCGCATTATCCTGCTGAAGGAGGTCACCGTCATCAGGGAATACCATTGTCATGAAGGGGTGTACTTGGTCTGCAACAATGTTTAGGTAGGTGGTACGTGTCAAAGTAACATCCACATGAATGCCAGGACCTAAGGTTTCCCAGCATTGCCCAGAGGGTCACACTGCATATGCCGGCTTGCCTTCTTCCTATAGTGCATCCTGCTGCCGTCTTCCTAGGTAAACGGCACATACGCACCCGGCGGTCCATATAATGTAAAAAAAAAAAGTGATTTTTCACACCAGGTCATCTTCTTCCATTGCTCCATGGTCCAGTTCTGGCACTCACATGCCCATTGTAAGTGCTTTCGGTGGTGGACGGGGGTCAGCATGGGCACTCTGACTGGTCTGCAGTTACATAGCCCCATACTCAGCAAGCTGCGATGCACTGTGTGTCGTGACAGCTTTCTATCGTAGCCAGCATTATCTTTCTTACCAAATTGTGCTATGGTAGCTTCTGTGGGATTGGACTACACTGGATAGCCTTCGTTCCCCATGCGCACCAATGAGCCATGTGCTCCCTTGACCCTATCTCCGTTTCACAGATTGTCTTTCCTTGGACCACTTTTGGTAGGTACTAACCACTACATACCGGTAACACCCCACAAGACCTGCCATTTTGGAGATGCTCTGACCCAGTCATCTAGGCATCACAAAATTGCCAATGTTGCACGGATCCATACACTTGCCATTTTTTTCTGCTTCCAACACATCAACTTCAAGCACTTACTGTTCAATTGCTGTCTATTATATCCCACCGGGATATGGTGGGTCATTTTGCAATCTGGGAGGCGTTTCACCTGGATTTCAACGGGGAGCGCTTATGGCCCGAGCCCCCTGTGCCAGTAGAAAGTTGCACCTATTAACGAATGCAGAAGGAAGGTCATGTTTGGCCCATTTTACCAGTGATTGGTGCGCTGCACCTTGAACCAGCGATTGGGCTAGTTCTGTTTGGACTGCTAGCCTCTTCCTGCTGGAACTTTTTCAAGGCAAGCAGATCATCTTCTGTGTGATAACCTGAGTGGTAAGAAGGCTATTAATAAGCAGAGTGAGTCTTCCCCCACCGTAATTAGCTTTCTGTGAAGGCTGGTTTTGTGTTGCCTGCATTTTTATATAAACTTCTGGGCCAGGTATGAGCCGGGTGTAGTGAACGGGCGGCTGACGCCTTGTCACGAGGGTTCTGGGATAAGCTTATGGCTCTGGCGCCTGTTGCAGCCCTCATTGGTTCTTCTTGTCTGTTTCTGTCTGGCAAATTGTCATAGAAGGTTTGGCTGAGTTGTCACTTGTCCCAACCACCATGCGGAAGTATCGTTCACCATGATGGGAGTGGGTCAAGTTTCGGGATTCTGGACTCGGAAAAGACAGATGTTTGCTCTAGTGCATGCCATACCATGTTGAGGGCCCTGCATGGGGTGTTTACAGGGGTGGCAGACGACATTTGAATGTGCATTGTTTATCGCCGCTTTTGTCATGTTGTTTTTTGGCGCCTTCCAGGTGAGTGAATTGTTAGCTTCTTCTCGGTCAGCTGCATTCTTAGGCATGTTGGCTAAGCATGTAATTATTGCCGCCTCCTCAGTAGTCTACAAAGTATGCAAGTCCAAAACTCATCCACTAGGTCGGGAGTGGTGTTTCGCTTTGTTTGCCCACTTAAAGTTGTTACTGACTTTGCCCATATGGGTCCCCATGCTGCAGAGCCATGGTTGGTGCATTGTGATGGGCCCCCATTACGAAATACCAGTATTTAGATGTCTTTAAGCGAACACTAGGCTTGATGGGTCTGGAAAGCGTGTTGTTTGGCACGCATTATTTTAGGATTGGGTAGATGGCGCATCAATTCAGTGCATCCAGCAGATGGGTAGGTGGAAGTTACAAACGGTATGTGTGGCCTACAAACGGTATGTGTGGGCTCCTCTGCTATCCTGATTTTCTTTCCTTCCTTCTCTTTCTCCCTGCAGATGACACAGGGCTTTGGTTACTTGTTGCTTTTGGAAGCAAGGGTGCCTTATTTTTCCTCTATAAGTGGGCCTGATTGGCTGTTAGCACCACGCTATTTTATGGTTTTACCTTCGCTTGCGTCTCTTGTTCTTCTTTGGTTTATTTTTCCTCTTTTCTTCTCGTTCCTTTTCTTCCTTGCTGTTCGCCTAAGGCTCTATCTCCAGCCGCTCTTGGCTCTCTACTACTCCGGTCTCTCCGCTGTCCAGGCATCATTTTCTTGTTGTTCCTATGCTGCCTCATTTTCTGGGCTGCTCCTTTATCCCATGCCTTAATGCCTCCCTGTTATTTAATTGACATTTGTTTGTTTTTTCTATCATATCACATAGAAACGAGAGAAGAGCAGACACTACCTATGGGGAGCACACCTAAGGGTAGATTATGTGTTGGTTATATGGTGGGTGATAGAAAGGACTGTATTTCATAACAGATTACCACCAAATAGACACACAATAATATACAAATTTTTAATAGAAATAGTTAAAAAAAATGGTTAAATGTGAAATATATTAAAATATGTGAGAATACTGTGGAGCATCTTTTCTACTATTACTTACAGATCATTGGACCCCACTGAGAATCTGGGTGGTTGGCCACTCTTTCGTACAGTGGGCTTCTTTACACCGATCAGCAGCGGACATGTCCTCTTTCCCCAGGCCTGTGGTGGTTGAGCCAACGGGGTTTGCGCTGGCATGATTTCAGGACGCTGCTGTGCAGGGAGATTTCCTGTCGGGGGGATGCCCCGTATCTTAGGGATCCATATTGGGGGTAATAATTTTGGCCATGTTATTTAAATAAGTCAACTCTTGAACATACAATCCAAACTGGCGTGGATACATACCTTATGACCTGACTTGGTACTCTGTTTGTCCGATATAGTCCCTAGAGCGCATGGAGGTCCTTTCCTGATGGAATGGTGGTTGAAAAGGCTCGTAAGAAAGTTAATTCTGTGTGGCCAGATTTGTACACTCGATTGGTGGCTTGCAGATCAAGCATCCTTTAATTAAATTCCATTGTGTTCGCCTTTATAGGTCAGAAGGGGTTCATTTGACTGAAGAGGGTATGGGTAGATTTATAGGTGTTTAGTGAGTGTAGGTTTAGGTATAGGGGCACATTAGTTTTATTCATTTAATGGCTGCACCTTCCTCCCTTCGAAGAGTCAGCTTTGGTTTCGGTACAGATGCCGCCCAGGGGGTGGGCTTGTTGGTAGTGTTCCGTCAGTCTAGAATAGACGCGTGTTCTCGGATTCTTGCGATAATGGATACCCAAGTTTAAGGAAAGCATGCGTCTGGGTGAAATGATTACCCATTTATTGATATCAAGAGACTAAATGACCCTCACTATGATATTAGGAGCATCGGTCCTAGCCGAACTGCTTATCGTTTTCTCCTCCACCGTACAGTTCTAATAAATGCCTTACATTTGCCAAAGCAATGTGCAGTGTCATTCATTATAATAGAGTGGTGAGAGGTGGCGTAAAGAGGGGACTGATTACATTTGAGAACATCAACCGTATTTGTTTATTACAATATTGGCAACGATGTCCTTATATTTCATGCTACCTTGTTGGAAAACATACAAGGTTTAAACAAAAAACTGAGAAGTGTCCCTGACCTTGAAATAACAATGCATTTGCTATTTGTTTTGCTTGTGTTGTCATAGTAACATATTTCCGTTAGTGAAACTATTTACATTTAACTATAATGCTATATTTTTTCTATACATATGCAATGGAGTACGTCACAATATTTCAACTGGCGAAGAGGACCACTAAACCTAAAATACAAGAGGCCTTATATGCGGCCTGGACAACCTTGATTTTGGAACAAAGGAAAAAAAACTTCAATTAATATTAATGCCAACTTTTCCGACAAGGAATACTCACACAGGAGTAACTCCTGAGGTGTCTGTGCAGCTCATGTGCAGGAGCGGTTGTCACACGGCTCTCCTCCAGACTAGGTCGGATTTACCATTAGGCAACCTAGGCAATTGCCTAGGGCCCAGCGGTCCCCAGAGGGCCCTCCCAGGGCTGGAGCTGAGACCACCCTTTAAAAATGGGCCGCTACTTATGGGCCAGTGCTATGTGCTTGCCGCCCCCGGGCTAAAGTCTTCCAGCCAGCCCCTGAATAGGGTTATATGTTATGCTAAAAAACTATAGCGCTATGGATTTTTTCAGGGAGGGGGCCCCAAACCAGTATCTTGCCTAGGGCCCCATGTGGTCTAAATCCGGCTCTGCCTCCAGACCCATCCTGCTGGAAAGCGAGCCGCATGATTGGCTGCTGGTGACTGCCGCTGTGTGAAAGCGAGGAGTAGGCGGGGATAGCGGCAAGAACCTGACATTTGCATTGGATCACGTGATTTGAGCACAGATAGGGTGGTCTGGGTAAGGTAAACCCCCCTTAAGTGTTCGCCTGCCTTGGTCGAGTTCTGGTCGAGTTCCTTCTTTCCAGCTCCTCTCCGGGCTCCTAGCACTACTAGCAGTAGGAACAGGACAAGAGGTCTGCCACACATGGAGATATACTCAAAGTAGTCTTGTCAACTCAATCAGATAAATCAGGGAGGTTTTGGTACAGATAACATTCCTATATTATGCTTTGACGTAAGTTCACTCCACACCAGTTCCCTTCCAGATTCTCAGTGCTACTAGTATTAGGAAGAGAACAGACTTGCACTGTCCACTGGCCATTCTGATTGGCTGCACCACGATTGAGCAGGTGGTTTATGGACATAGAAGGAGCCAGACACAACGAGTTGCTTGGGGTTTCCATTTTGAATGCACTGTATGCACAGAGCCACAATATCAAGCGCATTGCTGGGGCAAGGGAGTAATCTGAGGCCTCAGCTCTCACCCAAGCAAGCAAGAGGGAGGGTTCTGTTCAACAGGAAATGCCCCCTATGGGTGTACCTAATTAGTTCCCCTCTGAATTTTTCCATATCATGGCAGCGCCCTGTGCCATCTCAAAGATGTAATATGGCACTTCCGAATGCTCGGTCCATGTACTTCCATCATGTTCAGTTTGGAAAGCTTTGCAAGTTGTGCCCAGAAGGACATCACATCATTACATAAGTATTTGTCAGTGTTGGTAGCTCGCTCTCCAGGGCAACTTGTATTTTAGAATGATTAGTTCTTTAAAGTGCGCCTGCCTACTACAGTCAATATTTAGTGATGTTGGGTTGCAAATTTAGGTGTTTTGATCAAAATATGAACCAATACCTCTTACTTTCACTTAACTAGAGGCATTCAGATTTACATATTAAGGACAAGCTCTGACAACAACTGCATTCTTGCTTTCTTTCTTCCATATAAGGCATTTATAATGGCACGCAGCTGGCTTATATCTTTTCTATTTGTGCATGTTAGTAGTCCCAGCTTCAGGTAACTGGGGTGGAGGGGATATTCCAGAAGAGGTTACCCTCTATTTGCTAAACGGGTGAAGGTGTAGATACAAAAAGAGGTGGGGATTGTCCAAAATTGGGATTTCCCTTTAAAATGAAACACCCATCGGCTAGTTAAAAAATACTAACACAAGCCAGAAAGAATTATAAGGAGGCTATTACAATATAATTATCCTGTGAGTCTTCATCTCAGGTTTGTCTGCAGGTCCTCAGTTTTGAAGAGGACGGGATAGACCAATTGGTAACAATGCTCACGGATTACTCAGGAGATGAGCGTGTTGATCTTGCAGGAGACAGTGACCTTCTCCACTTGTGTGATTGGGTATGTGAGGACAGAACTGCAGGTGACAGGATGGCCAGGCTACTGTCAAATTGGTACAGGAAAACTGTGATGTCAAACACAACTGTATAGAAAAATCTTTTAACTCCAAATGCTTATATTCACTGAATAAGATTCCTTCTGCACCAAGATTAGAAGGATTATGCCTCAGGCACAAAAAAAGTAATTTTAAAAATGGTTTTAAAAATACACATTAAGGTTACTGTGCTTTTTGCTGTGTTATTCTCTGTGTTTAAATTGCTTTGCATTATTTGTAGAATTGTCCTGTGTTACTCCTATGTTTTGTCTGGCTTTTTTATTATCCTTTTTATGGTGCTCCAGAGCTCATTAAAAAAAAAAAATGTATATAGCGATTTAAAGAACAGAGCACAGAAACAAAGTTTTTAGTGCTCTGCACTACTGAGTTTAATGAAGTATGTCTTTATACACATATTTTTTTTGTTGTTAGTAGAACACAGAAAATGTTTTTGTGCCTGAAGGTTTAGACGGGAAGGGATCTCATAACTGTTTAATTGCATTTGGCACCAAAAACAAAGGATTGGATGGAAATTACAAACTAAGAAAATTTAATGTATTGGTGTCCTGGTTTACAAAGTTCTGGGTATTTTACCCCAAGGGCTTCTGTGTGCTTGATCCATATTTCCCATATTCCCCATGAAAAACGCATGTAAATAACAATGTAAGAAAAATGCATTTATGTTGGGCTTACAGACCAGTCCCAGGAAAAATGAAACATGTTGTTATACACTTTCACTGTCAGTTGTCCTTGTAAACAACTGCAGCAGGAACAATATAAATACACACATAGAGGTAGATTTACTAAAACTTCTAAGGAAGGAAAAGTGGAGGTGTTGCCCATAGCAACCAATCAGATTCTAGCTATCATTTATCTAGAACATGGTAAAACATACTAGATAAATGATAGCTAGAATCTGATTGGTTGCTATGGGCAACAGCTCCACCTTCAATGTAGATCCATTTATGTGTGAAATAAGAAAGATAGTGATCAAAATACAGTAGTTGATATCTGGAAATTCTGCTCCATCTAATGTTATTAATGTTTTTGTTGGTTAATGCATGTTCTTAGTAAACAAATTCAGATCAGTTCTATGTACTCTGAAAATGCTCAATGGTTGCCATAATTTTTGTGAAAGTCTATCCCATATAAATGACTTGAATTAATAAATACAGTCATAGCCAAAAGAGTTTTGACAATGACAAGTATTGGTTTTCACAAAGTTTGCTGCTTTAGTGTATTTAGACCTTTTTGTCAGATGTTGCTATGTTATACTGAAGTAAACTTACAAGCATTTCATAAGTGTCAAAGGCTTTTATTGACAATTACATTAAGTTTATGCAAAGAGTCAATATTTGCAGTGTTGAGCCTTCTTTTTGAAAACCTCTGCAATTCAGCCTGGCATGATGTCAATAAACTTCTGGGCCACATACTGACTGATGGCCGCCCATTCTTGCCTAATCAATGCTTGGAGTTTGTCAGCATTTGTGGGTTTGTGTTTGTCCACCCACCTCTTGAGGATTGACCACAAGTTCTCAATGGGATTAAGGTCTGGGGAGTTTCCTGGCCGTGGACCCAAAATTTTGATGTTTTGATCCCCGAGCCACTTAGTTATCACTTTGCCTTATGGCAAGGTGCTCCATCATGCTGGAAAAGGCATTGTTCATCACCAAACTGTTCTTGGATAGTTGGGAGAAGTTGCTCTTGGAGGATGTTTTGGTACCATTCTTTATTCATGGCTGTGTTCTTAGGCAAAATTGTGAGTGAGCCCACTCCCTTGGCTAAGAAGCACCCCACACATGAATGGTCTCAGGATGATTTACTGTTGGCATGGCACAGGACTGGTGGTAGCGCTCACCTTTCCTTCTCTGGACAAGCGTTTTTCCAGATGCCCCAAATAATATGAAAGGGAATTCATCAGAGAAAATGACTTTACTCCAGTCCTCAGCAGTCCAATCCCTGTACCTTTACAGAATATCAGTCTGTCCCAGTTGTTTTTTTCTGGAGAGAAATGGCTTCTTTGCTGGCCTTCTTGACACCAGGCCATCCTCCAAAAGTCTTTGCCTCACTGTTCATGCAGATGAACTCACACCTGCCTGCTGCCATTCCGGAGCAAGCTCTGCACTGATGGTGCCCCGATCCCGCAGCTGAATCAACTTTAGGAGACAGTCCTGGTGCCTGCTGGACTTTCTTGGGTGCCCTGAAGCCTTCTTAACAACTATTAAACCTCTCTCCTTGAAGTTCTTGATGATCCCATAAATGGTTGATTTAGGTGCAATCTTACTAGCAGCAATATCCTTGCCTGTGAAGCCCTTTCCATGCAAAGCAATGATGACTGCACGTGTTTCCTTGCAGGTAACCATGGTTAACAGAGGAAGGACAAGGATTTCAAGCACCACCCTCCTTTTAAAGCTTCCAGTCTGCTATTCTAACTCAATCAGCATGACAGAGTGATCTCCAGCCTTGTCCTCGTCAATACTCTCACCTGTGTTAACGAAAGAATGACTGACCTGATGTCAGTTGGTCTTTTTGTGGCAGGGCTACAATGCAGTGGAAATATTGTTTTTGGGATAAAGTTCATTGTCATGGCAGAGAGGGACTTTGAAATTAATTGCAATTCATCTGATCACTCTTCATGACATTCTGGAGTATATGCAAATTACTATAATCAAAACTGAGGCAGCAGACTTTGTGAAAAATAACATTTGTGTCATTCTCAAAACTTTTGGCCATGACTATAGTACATAAATTAGCCTGTTAGAATGTAGGTCTGCAACAACAACCTTATTTCCATATTTGCACATCAGCGTTGCTGACTTTTAGGTGTAAATTTATCAAGCTGCGGATTTGAAAAAGTGAAGATGTTGCCTTTAGCAACCAATCAGATTCTAGTTTTCATTTCTTCAGTATATTATACAAAATGACAGCTAGAATCTGATTGGTTGCTATAGGCAGCATCTCCAATTTTTCAATCCCGCAGCTTGATAAATTTACCCTTTAAAGTTTTGTCCCTTGAAAATACTTGATGCAATTTTTACTACATGCTCTTATTCTTTGGTCTTTAGGAGTTAATATTTCTTTCAACTGTGGTTTTTAAAAGGCAAATTAATTGTAAAGTAAACAAGTTCTGAAAACATATTATGATTGGGATTGTAAGCGGCAAAGGTTAATTTAGACAGCACCATGTGTGACTGGCATACGGCACCTTCCCATTCTCAAAACGCTCCTTGCAATTCATCCTTGATTGTTGGCATCTAAGGGGCCTATATATTAACATGTGGTGATTACATTTTTATCTATCAAAGCGATAAAAAAATATTTTATTGCTGCTATTTATCAATAAAATATCATGGAGACAGTTGATCAATACTTAGCTACCTCAGTGATAGTGGCCCAGAGAACCAAGGGTTAAATGACTGCCTCACCAGAACTGTCTCAGGGGACTTACAGATGTCTAATCCGGCTAGCTGCTTTACACATGCACAGGGGGAATAAAAACCCAGCCTTGACCTTTCAGCTCCACTTGGTTAAAAAAAAAAATTAAAATAGTTTAAAAATATAAAAATATATCTAAAAACTATTTACAAAACAAAACAGGATTGGTTTCAATTAATTATTTTTTCATTACCTTCTGTTTTTGCACTACTTGTTAAATTAGTTTCTCCAATCTATTGCCAGAGGCGGACCTAGACTTTATTTTTAAGGGGGCGTGATTTTGCATAAGCACCTCCCTCCTTTATCTGATTGGCTGGCCCATGTTTAGACCCTCCCGTTTTGATCGGCCGCTGGGACCTATTTTAAAGGTAGGCTTTCTGCTGCAAGGGGGGGGGGGGGGAGAATGTCCGGATCAGTGGTGGATCCAGGGGGGGCGGGGTGATAGGGGCGATCGCCCCCCCTAGCAGACACTTGCTTGTGTTTAAAACACAATCAGAGCAGCCGGGCAGCACACTGTCCCTGCCTGTCACGGCTGGACGGACCTGCACATAGTGTGCAGCCGTCGGCAGCCTAAGATTTTAGAAAGGGGCGGGGCCTAAATTGCCCCGGGTACAGTACTTTTCTAGATCCGCCCCTGGTCCGGATTGCACTCCCCCTGGATCCGCTACTGGTTATCGCTGGCGAGACCCAGAGACGCTTGATACCAGCGACAGCATTGCAATTGCAGGCGGTACCCCCTTGATGTATAAAGGGAAACACTAAAGTAACAGAGAGTTTGACGGCAGATAAGGACCACTGGGCCTATCTAGTCTGCCCATTTTTTTAACCTCAAACTCTATTTGAACATTAGTTCTTTGTAATTATATCCTTATGTCTATCCCAAGCTTCATCACCATTATTTATGTATATAGCGTCAGCAAATTCCATAGCGCTTTACAATTGGGAACAAACATTAATAAAACAATACTAGGTAATACATGCAGACAGAGAGGTAAGAGGGCCCTGCTCGCAAGCTTACAATCTATGGGACAATGTAAGTTTGATACACAAGGCTAAGTGCTATATCATATTGCATATTGTTCCAGCTAGAATGCAAAGATAAATAGTTTTGAGTGGGCTGTGTGATCAGTCACACAGCAATGTTGGTCAGAGGGTTGTTGTCTTGTGTTAGCTGTGTAGAGGGTGGTAATCTTCGGAGATTAAGATGCTGGTTGAGGAATATTATAAGCTTGTTTGAAGAGGTGGTTTTTCAGAGAACACTTGAAGACTAGAGGAAAGTATTGTGCAAGGGAGAGAATTCCACAAAGTGGGTGCAGCCCGAAAAAATTCCTGTAACCGGGAATAGTAGGATGTGATGAGTGTGAATGAGAGACACAGATCTTGCATATTTAAATCTCTCTAATGTATTAGCCTATACCACCTCTGATAGGGGGCTATTCTATATCCAGCAAAAACTCCTGTCCTTTCAATATACCCCAAATATCAGGCAGCAAAGGCAGATAATATAGACCTGATGTGAAAATGTATAGCAACTCCAGCATATAAACAATACATAAGCAACCTGCAGCTCTAAAGGATGCCCTGCCAAGTCTTGCTGGAACATGTAGTTCCCCAACTGCTAGAGAGCCACTGATTAATGTTTTACCCTGTTTTGCGTCCAGAAAGGGACCAGGTGATGAATTTCAGATCCAGGAAACAATGTCAGTAAGACACAATGTCAGATATAAGACACAATGTCAGATATAAGACACAATGTCAGTAAGACACAATGTCAGATATAAGACACAATGTCAGATATAAGACACAATGTCAGATATAAGACACAATGTCAGTAAGACACAATGTCAGATATAAGACACAATGTCAGTAAGACACAATGTCAGATATAAGACACAATGTCAGTAAGACACAATGTCAGATATAAGACACAATGTCAGATATAAGACACAATGTCAGTAAGACACAATGTCAGATATAAGACACAATGTCAGATATAAGACACAATGTCAGTAAGACACAAGTATCCAACAGAGATGTCTCCCCCCCCCCTCCCCTTGACAGACTATTGTACTGTATGCAGCTGTAGTGCCGGAGTCGCGCCACCAGGGGGCTCTAGCGGACGAGGGTGGGCAGGATCAGCTGACGCAGCCCGTGGATGTGAGAGTGTGTGTGTGTGACTTGTCTCCCGTGGACGAGGCTGTGCCACTCAGTCCAGAGCACCAGCCCGGAGGATATCAGATTGCCAGGGAGCCCCGACACAGCGGATCTAAGGCTCCCATCCCCGGCTCTGCTGCAGCCATGCTGCCCCATATAACCCTGCTCTTCCTGGCTGCCGGAGCGCTGGCTATAGAGGTAAAGGGATGGGGGAGGGCAGAGCTGTTGTGCTTCATTGCTAGAGAGAGAGCAGATCATGATGTAATGGCTGGATCACACCTTACTGTCCTTTGTGTGATCACCCTGGGGATCTTCTGCTGATCTTTCCTGCATGTTTGCACCAGAAGGGTGCAGGATGCTGCTGACCTAGACAACATCTAACACCCCCACTTACCATTACATGCATCCCCCGTTAGGGGGCTCCTGTGTGCTCAGGGTAGAACCTGCTGGTGCCCTCACCCTGCATTCTTGCCCTCCTCCCTCATAGTTGGCACTGGTCTCATTTCCATTGACCCTTTGATGCCCTCCATCAGCTTTTTTCCATACCAGTCCTATTGGCATTAACCCATATGTGATCCTTTTGACATAACAGCTTATTATTCTCTTCCTATTGCTGGAGTTGCATGATTCTTACCTGTGAGAGTGTTCTGCATGCACTCAGTCTTAAGGCATAAAGTAATGGGATTTTTTCTTTTATTTGTACACTCCTGATGTGTTGGTTACACCTATTTATCATATAGTAGATTGATAGTATATGATTTGCTTCTAGACCACCTGTCTATAGAAACTCCTATGTCTGGCTGTCTGAGACATCAAAGCAGTATGTTCTGTTTTTGTACAGAACTGCCCACTGGTGGGTGTCTCACTGAGGGATATCCTATGTATAAATGGTCTCTGAATTGCTGACAGGGGTTGGTTGGGCTAGTCCGTGCAATATTGCCCAATATTCTATTTCTTTTCCGCTATTGTTGATGATTTTGTCTGTGTTGGATGGATGGTAGTAGGTAAACATGATATGTTATGTGTTCCACTGAGATACTGCATGTGCAAAACATTGTTTTTTTGGTCTATGATAGGGAGGGGGTTTATAATTAGATACCTGTAGGGGAGTCTCGGTTAGCTGCTGGCTCTTCCTTTGGGTGGGTTTTAAAGAACCACTAGATAAAAGGATTTGACTGAAGGAAGATTAAGACACAGGGAAGATGGCGTCTCTGCCTTGCTGCAATGAAAAGCAGTGTGGAGAGCTGCAGCCTGGAGACAGCCTCCCACCACTAGGTGTATATAAACCTGTTTCATTCATCTATTCCCTTCTAAGCCATTCACTTCCAGCCATCACCCTGCATTAAAATCAGCTATTGAGGTTAAAAGTCCTTCAAACATCCAGCTACCTAATATCCTCTGCTAAGAGATGGCCCCTTCCCTGCTGTCCAATTGCCAGGAAGATTATAGTTGTTTGAGACTGATTGCAGAAAATAGATACTTTAATTAGAAGGACGTCATTTAGACGTACAAGAAATCAGCCGTGCAAAAGCAGAAATAAACCCGAGCAGGTTTGCAGATAATTTAATGTTATTCAGTATACTACAACATTACAAAAACATGTCTGATAAAAAAAAACTAAATTCTACTTCAACTATAACTTTGCAACTTTTTGATCTGCATAAAGGGCACATTATTTATGTGACATATCCTATTACAAACTGGGAATGTTTCCTCGTTTATTGGTTTTTCAATGGTTCAAAATGTGCTTGTTATTTAAAGCTGCATTACCACCTATCCGTTAAATGTTACTGACCGGCTCCTTCTCCTCCCCTTGCTCCCAGGGGCTCCTCCGTTTCTGTAATACACAACCGGCATAATGGCTGCAGAGGAGGGGTGGTATGTGAGCGAGGGGACAAATCAGCAGCTGACATCTCCGTGCTTGTGGCTTCTGATTGGTCCTCCAGTTCACCGCTCCTGTGCAGCATCACGCAGGCCTGTTTTTTTTGGGTTGGAACCATGAGATGGACCACAAAGCCCGTGGAAAAGTGACTGTATGGGGCAGCCAATGAGGACACCCAGGAGGGGAAGGCGCCTATAAGTAACATATAAGAAATAGCTGGTAATTCGACTTTACGTTTGGCTCATCTTCATATTTTTGTATAGGCCGATCAGTTTTTCTTATAGAGGATTCTGACATCCACTGGATACCTGATTTGGTTAGTTGTCAGAAAACATTAATACTCTGTTATCTTGGCCTTATTATGCATTAACATGTATTATATATGTTTACATATGTGTAGAGAGTGGGTCTTAGGAATAATAGGTATACGTTGGACCCCTATACATATAGAATGTTTGCTGGATGAAATTATTAGGCACATGGAGCCGCTCTGGTTGTTGAGTCTGTCTGATTATTTTGTTGACCATTGTTTGTTTTCCTATAGCTGAAGTTACAATAAATATAATAATTTTATAGGGCCTTTGCTCTACTATGAGAAAATACATCATGGTTGACATCAGCTGTGTGGGATACAGGTCAACGATCCTACATAGCATTGTATTCTTTAAACAGCGAGTTAAGTACCTATTAAGCATGCATCCTAGTTGTTTTTCTTGGCTGTCCTCCTACAAATCATTAATGCCTTTTAAAAAAATCTCTCTTGAGGGCAGACAAGTATGGCTGCCAATCAGGAGCATACACAGACTCACTCTCAGCCTGTCATATGATGGCAAAAGGGGGAGGAGTGGAAGGTTATTGTAATGTGCACAGAAGATTGAGTTGAGAGGGAAGCACCAATGCCTCTCTGCTGACTACATCATGTGCCATGTGACTGTGGTTGCCATGGTAGTCACGTGGCACGGTGCGAACCCTGCCGAATCATTAACAGCAGCCTGAAGAAACAAACCAAGGAAAATAGTTATTACCAAGCCTCTTTTTATAGCCTGCTGCAGGGATTTTTGTTTTAAAAATCCTGAGGTTGCTGTTTTAAAATAGCCTATGTATGTATATATAATGTGTGTGTGTTTCAGTTTTATTTTTACATTTGCAATATTTTTTTTAAATGTATTGTAATTCTTCCTAAGGTAAGGGCTTTCTTTTTTTAATCTCCATAAATTGTCCCTCAGCTGCCCGGTCTGAGACCATACGCAGTCTATCTGCCGCAGAGGCTGATTTAAGGTTACAGCATTCAGATGATCTCTAGAGGTAGTCCCCCTTTTCAGCTGGAGCCTGCTGTAGTGTGTAAGCAGTCCTTGACCCACTACCACCTCACAGACATCACTTGCAGCATTGCACATCGGAAGCCATTACTTGAGGGAAGGGCTGTGAGCTGCAGTCTTCCAGGTCCCCGTTTCCTTACTGTGTGAATGCGGACAATGAGCAGCTTATTCTGTGCAGCATTTAAATTATAGTGAAAACTGACTCTCTTTGTGTCTGCAAGCTGTACTGAAGGGTTTATTAATACTGTCATTTAGAAAACAGAGCCATATTCATGCCGGTCTAAACAAATACCTCCTGTTGAAAGTACAGGCCTTCTTCTGTGTCTCCTATTCTGTTCTGTAGTCCCTACTTTATGTACTCTGCCATTTGTAAACGGGGAACCTTTGCTTAAAACCTAATCCTCACTGACAGTCAGATTTTGCAGTCGTTCTTTGACTAAAGCTATTTTATTGAACTATTTACAGTATGATTGCCCCCATCTAATCTTGTTCTAGTTTAATACAGCTAATTACTTTTTTGATCTAGGGTTTCAGGCCCCATTACAATAGGATGCAGTCTCATGAATATTTGTAGAGCTCACAAAATGGCAGCCTCCATAGTTCTTAAGCATCTCACAGGCCGCATACCGTAGGTGAGAAAGTCATGGTCAATGGAGGTTGCTGAAAAACTTCTATGTGAGTGTGTATGTGTGTATATATCTATCTATATCTCATACTTGCCTACTCTCCCGGAAGTCCCGGGAGGCTCCCGAATTTCGGGGGTCCCCCCGGAAGAGTAGCCAAAGCTCCCGCATTTGCCGAAATTCACGGCAGTGAATGGAGGGAGCGGGACTCAATCGTGTCATTAAGCTCCGCCCCTCCATTCAATGCCGCAAATTTCGGCTTTTTATAGTGGGGGTGGATCTATGGTGACGCGACAATGTTGCCATGCCTGGATCTCCTGGGGGGGGGGCATAATCTTAAAAGTTGGCATGTATGGTATGATATATATATATATATATATATATATATATATATATATATATATATATATATATATATATTTGTGTGTGTTTTCAAGAGTTTTATTTATCAAGGGTTTGAACAAGGTGCAGGAGGGAAACATTCTTCAAAGGAAGAGAAGTATTAGAACACGAGGACATGTACTGACACTGGGGGGAAGAGAAGTATTAGAACACGAGGACATGCACTGACACTGGGGGGAAGAGAAGTATTAGAACACAAGGACATGCACTGACACTGGGGGGAAGTAGGTGCAGAGAAAATTTAAGAAAAATTTACCTCACCGAAAGGATAGTGGATAAGTGGAATAGCCTCCCGTCAGAGGTGGTTGAGGCTAATACAGTAGAGCAATTTAAACATGCTTAGGATAGACATAAGGATATCCTAACAAAGTACTAAGGATCAAATAGGGTTTGAGGTTACCATAGGTTAAAAAATGGGAAGACTAGATGGGGCAAACGGTTGTTATCTGCCGTCAAATTCTATGTTTTTAGAAGAGAAATAAAAAAATAAATTTGTTTTGTAGGCACTCTTAAAATTCACACTAATACTGTGGTTAAAATTCAACCTTTATTATTCATAATTACAATTCTCACTCCAAACTGATCCTTACCTAAGCGAAATGTTAAATTAAAATTAAATAGATGTGATATGAAGATGAAATAATTGTGTAAGAAATAAAAATGAAATACCCTTAAGGGTCCTCAATACTTAACCAAAATATTGACTGCTTCTTAAACAACTAGCAAACGTTATATTAATACTTGTTTGTTTGTAGCGTCTTTATTATTACAACTGTATAGTGACTTTGTTTAGCTGCTTATTTCGCAGCAGAATTGAATTCATGTTTTTGACACTCCTCTATGTGGAAAACTTTACGAAATTACTAGAGAACTCATTTGCTTTTTCATTTGCATCCTCATTCATTTATACACTGAGTAGATTTTAATTATCTTTATTCGCTGCATTCACGCTCTTACGATTAGAGAAATGTCTCCTCAATATTCCAGTGATAGTTCCATATACTATTTAGCGCTGCCATATGTCATTGTACTGTTATTGATAACATGTTCAGTTGTCTCTGTAAATCACTCAGGAATATGCTTGCTATACAAGTATACTGTTAACTGCAAAATAGGCTGGACTTAAACATAATACTCATTTTTTTTCTGCTAAAGAAAGATGCTCAAACTCAGTGCATTCAGCTCTTAACCAATTTCTCCTCAGGATTTTAATTTTTTTTGTATTTAAAGTATGTGTTTTTTGTTGTTTTGTTTTTTTTAAACAAGAGAAAATGAAGTTGTGAAAAAAGACTATTTCACTTGGTAAGCTGCCATCTCCATATACTTCCAAGATAACATTTACCCCTTTATTAGGTTCCTGGGCAGCACGGTGGCTTAGTGGTTAGCACTTCTGCCTCACAGTACTGGGATCATGATTTCAATTCCCGACCATGGCCTTATCTGAGAGGAGTTTGTATGTTCTCCCCATGTTTGCGTGGGTTTCCTCCGGGTGCGCCGGTTTCCTCTGACACTCCAAAAACATACTGGTAGGTTAATGGGCTGCTAACAAATTGACCCCTAGTCTCTGTGTGTGTGTGTTAGGGAATTTAGACTGTAAGCCCCAATGGAGCAGGGACTGATGTGAGTGAGTTCTCTGTACAGCGCTGCGGAATCAGTGGCGCTATATAAATAAATGGTGATGATGATGTAATGCTTGCTTAGCTTACATGCAATAAAAATACAATAATTACCTTTTCAGTGTGTTTACAAATAGTGAACAGTATTCTGTAGTGGCTGCACTATCTTGCCTCTACATAAGTGCAGTTAGCGCACAGCAGTCACACACACACACTTGAGCGGAGGGTTAGACTTGTCTTAGAAGACTAGGTAAGACTACTAGCTGCAGCGTATTATTTTCCCCTGTGGTCACATGATAAGCTTGGGAAGGCAGGTGGCTTGGGTGCAAATGGCCAAGGTAGTTTTAATGCAGCAAGGGATATGTTAGGGGGAGGGTGCCCTTGCTCAGATGTATGCATCGTTCAGCTCCTTCTGTCCCCTCAGTAAGCACACAGGTCACTTGGCAAAGTCCTAAGGTCTGAAACTGCTACAGAGGTCCAGAGACATCCAGTGATTTACTAATATGGTGAAAAGGCAGAAATGTGCAGTCACCATAGCAACCAACCAATCAACAATAAGCTTACACTGACCCTGTACAAGTTGGCCCCAATGAAAGCAATTGTGGAGTTGGTTGCTGTGGTTACTGCATCTTTGCATTGATTCATTGTGGGGAGTGTGAAAATGTATAGAAACCCATAGCAACCAAAGAGCAATTAGCTTTTATCAATACGGTGTAAGCAAATGCTGTGGTTTATTGCACACGCAGTCAATAGAAGCCTGGCAGTATGGAGAAGGCTAAAGTGAGGATATAGTGCTCTGATTACCTTCATCCGTTTTATGTTCTATGCTTCTGTGTAAAATGAAAATGCTTCAGTTTCTTCTTAGCCCACCGCACCTTTATTACCCAATTATATCGTGTGTGTGTAAATTGAAAGTCAAGGCCACTCTGAATAATACTGTGTATTGGTAGACATGTCTGTAGCTGGTTTTCTTCATGTTATTATTATGTCTATTCTATTTTCACTATTCTATTTTTAAATGGGCTCTATATTATTTCCCCGTTGTATTTGTCTAATGTAAATATGTAAGGGATGAAAGTATAAATAATATGCTTATCGTAGGACTTCACCTAGTTTCAGCAATGGCGCTAGTGCTTGTAGATCTCAACATTGAATAGAGAGGCTGCTGTTGTTTTTCCCCATAATGACTTTATGTCCTTCCTCCCAGAGGTCCCCCCTGACATTCAGTGTGATAATCCTCTCACAGTACAATTGCCTGGGGGGGGTAGAGCGTAATGATAAAGCAACTGGGTGACCTCAGTAGGGGTGTGGCCAGGTGTGGAATGGACCGAAAATGACACCAGAGGTTGCAGGCGCAACAGCCTCCAGTTGGCTCCTAGCCGCTCAGTGGGATAATGTACAATTATTTCCAGCATATACGCTCTTTTGTGCTGAGAATGATTAAACAAAGGACAATTTTTTGTGAAGTTACAGACCCTTTAACCCTTACACTGCCAGGGTATATAAAGGACTCGGCTCGGCAATGACCGGGAAGGGTTAAAGCCTGCTGGTGTCATGCCAGTGTGCTCACATTACACAAACATGCCAGGATCAGATGGTTGGCTCGGAAGTTGAACTGTGCAGCACTTGATGTTGGCATTTTCTACATATTCAAGTCTTGCCGTTTGTCAAGCTGACCATAGATTAATCTGATATCTGACTATTGAGACTTTTCTTACATTAGGAGAGTTATGGAGTCTTTGTACTCAGGTGCTTGTGACACTATAAGGTTTCGGCTGGTTGTACTTGTGTCTTTCCATTGCACCGTGTAAATTGGAAATGTAAATAGACATTCAGAAACGTGTGAGTAGCAATCTGTACCAATGCTGTAAAACGCTGAGACTTTCGTCACGCTGGTAAAGCAAAATTAGCTAAATAAACAGGTGTGTTGCAATGTTGGTTATAATGATGATGATGATATATATATATATATATATATATATATATATATATATATATATATATATATATATGTGTGTGTATGTGTATATATATATATATATATATATATATATATAATATATATATATATATATATATATAATATATTATTATTATTATTATTATTTTGTAATATAGCCTTACAGTAAACTTTTTGCTGGGGCTGTAAAATTAATTAAACTAGCTTGTTTCAGGTATCGTACCTACAATTTCCGACGAGACACACAATATTAATCGATAGATGCTAAAAGAAGTTGGGGAGAAATCCCGTAATACCACTTGTGTTTAAGAAATACTTGCCCCACTACAGTAGCACCACCCCCTTATCGTGATTCTCCGCATTGGGAACTGGGGGTGTGGTTTACAATTTGCATAGTTATCTTTAAGCCCCGCCTCTGCGGAATCTGGGCAGACTCCTCAAAATTCCGGAGCTTGCCGGAGATTCTGGGAAAGTAGTATGGTAAAAAGGGAATGTGACATTTGACAAAACCTAAATATGGCCTGGGAATTCGGGTGGTTTCTGATAAGGTCTGACTTCCAGACAAGGACTTGGCAAATTTCTACAGCTAGTAAGTGATCACCGGTAGAAGCCAAGTTATTATGTGTTTTATCATGCATTTTAGGCGCATGAAGTAGAATGAGAAATTAAATGCATTGCTGTCGTGGTGCTATTACCATTTTTAAGTAGACCTTTATGTTGATTTTAGCGTTGTGGTAAGTTTTCTATACAGCAAACCAGTGCCATTGTATTCTATTGTTGAACTAATTTTTTTCTGCTTCAAATGAAAAAATAAATCTAAAATAGTGTAAAATATAGCTGCTGAAGAATCAGGGGATGTGAAAGTAGAATAAGTTGGAGCAGAAAACCTCAGATCATTAGGTGTTTTGCATTGTATGTGGGTTCTCTGACACGTTTGTGAGAGGCAGTGACTGGGGACACACCTGCCAGGGGAATCTGCAAGTTGTATAGACAGAGAACTTGCTGTAACACTTATGCAGCTGTTCACAAGTAGTGTTCATGTGGGAGTGTTATGGAAGACCACATACAGACCCCGCAAGCCTTCCACGCACTTGTTCTTCTTGTCAGCCTGTTCGTAAGGCGCTAAAACTGAATTTATGGCTGCAGTAAAACTAATTTTTAGATTGAAATCAGCTATTTGGTTTTGAGTTTTATAGATGGTCCTAACATAACAAATTGTAAGGTGACATTCGATTGGGTAAATACTTTGAAGACAATGTTTTGGCTTTTTTTTTCGCTGCGTAAAGCTATAGGTCTTTTATTGTAGCAATGCTTAAAGGATAGCTAAAAAATAGTTCTGAGTGTAATTTAATGAGATCATTATTATCATTGTTTATTTGTATAGCGCTGATCATATTATACAGTGTTGCACAGAGAATAACTAACCATACACCCCAGTCTCTGCTTTCAGCCACACGCACACGCTATGGTGCATTTTGTCAGAAGCCAATGAACCCACCAGTATGTTTTTGGAGTGTGGGAGGAAACCGAAGCATCTAGAGGAAACCCACGTAAACCATACTTGCCAACTCACTCGAAATGTCCGGGAGACTCCCGAAATCCCGGTCGGGAGAACAGACAAGTCTCCCGCATCTGACAAATACCTGGCCAGAATAATGCAATTTGCAGTGAATCGTGTCATTTTGGCCCCGCCCACTGCATCAAAACATCATTTTCGGCGTGGGGGGCAGGGCGAAAATGACGCGATTGACCGCGCCCCACCCTCTAATCACGCCTTCTGTCCAGGATCTCCCGGACTTCAGTGCCTAAAAGTAGGCAAGTATGACACGGAAAGAACATACAGACTACTAATAGGCCCCCTTGACCCCAGCACTGTGAGACACCAATGCTAACCACTCTGCCACCGTGTAGTTCAGGCTGTATTCCCCACATGCTCCCACAATGCATTTCATTCTTTTCCTGCTCAGTCTGTTTAAAACAAGCAGGACTGGTGTCCGTGCCCCTCTCAAGTGCCTTATTTTAGATTATCTCAGCAAACACCACCCCGAGCTAACCTTTCAGTGGTGAACCTATCCTCTAGAGAGGGCCTGTCACCAGTAGTACATTTTATCTCACCAATTCCAGTCCCAGGATCTGTGACCTTTAAGAGGGGATGGGCGCTGGAGAGACAGAGCATGTAAAATCAATACAAAAACCCTGTCAGACTGGTCACCCTTAATTCATTACTATCAAATAATAATGCACAGGCAAACATTTCTTTTCAAAATGGGTGGAATACGGCCACGAAACTGCTGTTTTACCCCCTGATCGCTCCTTTTATTGTGTTTATTAAAATATAAATTATACACTTGGATTCTGCCTACATTACCAAGAGTCAAGTAAACTGACTGTTCCCTGCATCCATATATTCTGTAGAAATACTGCAGCACTTATGTATAATTTGTGCTTTTTTTCATGACTGGTGTTTTTAGTCTTAACTTTCTATTTTAAGGGAACGCATTACTCATAGCTAAAGTATAGCTTTATTTTCATTTAAAAAAAACCCCAAACAAAAACATTTGGGAGAATATTTACTAAACTGCGGGTTTGAAAGAAGAGATGTTGCCTATAGCAACCAATCAGATTCTAGTTGTCATTTGTTTAGTACATTCTACAAAATGACAGCTAGAAGCTGATTGGTTGCTATAGGCAGCATCTCTACTTTTTCAAACCCGCAGTTTAATAAACATACCCCTTTATTTTAGGTTGATCTGTGCAAAAAACCCAGAATATTTAGCATTTTGGTGATTCCTTGTATATTGAATGGCACAGCCCACAAAATTGTTGCTTCGACTGTGTGACTCACAAGGGGGGATTTACACTGTTTGTTTATAATTAACTGGTGGCCTGATTATAATTAATATTGGTTCAATGCCAGTCTAGATTGTATGTCATACTTGCCAACTCTCCCGGAATGTCCGGGAGACTCCCGCATTTTGCGAGAGTCTCCCGGACTCCCGGGCGAGTGTGGCAATCTCCCGAATTCTGCCCACTTCACTAGGAAGTGCCCACTTCCTAGTGAAGTGGGCAGAATTAGATCCCAAACGCCGCGATTCCCGATGAATCGCGGCGTTTAGCCCCGCCCCCCGCTGTCAAATGACGCAATTTGCGTCATGACGTCACAGGGGGCGGGGCCGAAATGACGCGATTTTGGCCGCCCCGCCCCCTCACGCCCCCCTCCACTGGCTGGCTCCCGGAAGAGAGCTGAAGAAAGTAGGTAAGTATGTTGTATGTAGGAGATGAGTGCATTATAACCATTGTGCATTTCTCACAACTGTCCCATGGATCAGGATGTTTATCCGAATTCCAGGACAGTTGGGAGATGAGACTTTTACCTCATTGTCTGCTTGTTAATTCCTAGGGGTAGATCTATCATAACATCTAAAATGGAAAAGTGGAGCTGTTGCCCATAGCAGATTCTAGCTATTAATAATGATTGATGTGAGCAACAGAAGGTTTGATAAATCTCCCCCTTTAGTCTTGTCTCATGACTACATTTTTCTCAATTGTAAAGCTTTGAGGTGCATGCTGGGGCTATGTAAGTAAATGTTGATAATAATAATAATAATAATAATAATATAATAAAACAGTAGGGATTTAACTTTTTTATAGCTGAGAGAAAATGTACTGGGGCCCTAAGGATCTATGTTCCATTATTCTGGGACCCCAAAAGAGACAGATCCCAATAGAATGTTTCACATATCTGGCAATCAGGGGACCCCAGAAACAGGTCCCTCATCCACAAATTGAGCATCTGCGCTATAATACAATATTTTTTCAGCATATATTGTTTTTAAGTAAAGTCACATGCAATGATGACTGTGAAATACTGAAGCATTGTATTTTATTTGGTTTTTTTGCTACTTTTCTGTAATACTACATCTATTTTGGGGCTGTGCTCAGCACTCCTAAATATTGTGGACACCTGGAGCTATTAGGGGCCTGTACACATGTATTTAGCAGTCACCCTATCCTGCGTTGCAGTAACCCATATTTTTGGTAAATTGCAGATGCCTGCAGTTACTATGAATATAAGGTCACCTTGACAAATTTTCATTGTAGCTCAGTTATATTCTGCTCCTTGCAAGAGGGAGAGCCTGTTACATTCAATTATTGGTTTACGCTTTGCAGCCTCTCACGTTGAATGAACAGCGCAGCACTATAGCAAATGGCAATAGAAATCAAACCAGTTAACGAAAAACTGTATTTTTGTCACAATTCAAACATCAATTGGTAGCAAAATACTGTAATTATCAAAATAATTGTTCTTTTGAACCAGACTGTTATTATTTTGACTGACCACTGGCTGTTAATGGGGTGCAAGACCTCAAATATGACAGTTTTATGGTGCATTAAAAATACTTTTATGGTGTGTTATTGTTGTTGTTGTTATTAAGTGCCAGCATATTTTTTGCCTTACATCTTTTGATGCATGTTTTGTGCCTTCAATATTTTCTTTAGGTAAGGGATCTACAAACTCCATCCTCCATAGCTAGCAGACCGATGGGGTACCTCTGTATTGCTATGATGATTGGAATATTTTTTATAAGGGCGCAGTAATGTGATGGTGGCTTTCGGTAGGATGAGTGTGATAGCTGGGAAAATCAACACTGGTGGGCTGTATATCCATAACATCAGTAGTATCCCGATTCCTTGCCTCCAACCCCCATTTTGAACCTACCTTCCGCCACAGCTGTTCAGGTGATTAGGAGGAAGGGTGACGTGTAACAATCTCCCCCATGCCATCCTCAATCACCTCGGCACACACATCACAATCTGATAGTCATGAAAGTAAAAATTGAAATCTAAAGCTGTAGCCTTAACATGGTTTAAACTGGCCCTTTAACCTACACAAATAGAGGCATTAATACTATTCGTGGTTAGTCTGAGGATTCTCACACACAAATAAAATTGATAGGAGGGTTTGGGAAGAGATAATGGGCGTGTGATACAGAGACAAAAACAATGGCTTTCTAGTGAATAGAAGACTCTATGTAGTTACACCTTTTCACAAACGACATCGGGGTATATTTACTAAACCGCGGGTTTGAAAAAGTGGAAATGTTGCCTATAGCAACCAATCAGATCCTAGCTGTCATTTATTTAGTACATTCTACAAAATGACAGCTAGAATCTGATTGGTTGCTATAGGCAACACCTCCACTTTTTTAAACCCGCAGTTTAGTAAATATACCCCATAGACTCCATTATGTTAACATTTCATTTGTGTGCTTTTTATTATTCCTGCCCTAAATTTTACACACATTTCATCTAAGGAAACAGTGATGATAAGGTTGTATTTGATGACCAGACGGATGAAAAAGTTTTACTCTGAGGATTCTGCTCCTTTTAATGTTATTTTTATGCAGATGTGTTCTGAATTCTGAGGCTTTTTTCGCTGAACAGGCACTTCTGTGGTTCCAAGAGTCCCTGTAATTTGCTTATGTGCAGGAGACATTTATTCTTGACTTGATGTCTGACAAAATGCCAGCCTGGTTGATCTCTGTCCTCTGTTAATGATGCTCCAGAGATTTAAATCATTGCTTGTTATGAAGATGACTGTCTTCAGCTGAGGAAATATTGTCTGTGCCATCAATATTCTGTTCTCCAGTCTAAACCCTCTTCTAAAATGTCCTGCTTTTCTGTGTATTGCTCTGTTTTACACATTTTGGAATGTATTATCAACCACGTCACTTCAGACATATTGTTTTTTTTTTATTTCACCTTAAATTACGTTACTTGGGATACCATGCCTATATCTAGTCTATGTGGCATTTTAAATGTCCAGTTTTGAATGTGAACTATTGCAAATGAAAAATAGTGGTATTGCCCATAGCAGCTTATATCTTCTAAACTGTGCCCAGTTAATGTCAATGATGGCTGGAAGCGATTGGCTGCTATGGGCAACATTACCTTCTTTCCTGCTTTTCATTATGTTCTATTACAGTAATCCAATACAGTATCTCAATTTACCTCAGTTGTGAAAGAAACATGGCCGCTCCATTGATTAATAATAAAGCTGTATAGTAGGTTCCCTGTGCTGAATACTTTGTGCCATACATTATTGAACTTTTATTGAAGTATTAAGTAAAAATAAAACCCTATATAGATAGATTTATTTTCATTTGCACAGTTTAATTTATTACAATTTTTCACCAAACTGGTGAAAATCCTTTAATGATTTTCATGTCCCCATCATTACACATACATGCTGCTCTCCCCTCTCCCTTCTGTATGGTTCACGGAGGTAAGGTGTAGAATTGTGGACAAGGCACTTCAGTGTTCTCCGTAGACAATTTTGCCAGCCGGGTGGCATTCAGAAGCAGCCGGGTGGGGGCTGTTGTAATACTTTGCAATAATAATGAAAAATGTTGGCGGTTATTGCCCACACCTGCCAGGACTGGTCAGACTGGTGGTCAGTGGTGTAACACACACTGCTGGCTGCAGTGCTCACATAGTGCCTGTTCTATTAGGAGAAAAAAATGGTTTATTCTATTATAATAGGACTCTGTTGGGCTCCAAGAGCCGTGTGGCAAGTATGCCCAGCCTAGTGGAGCACCCGGGCAATAGGTGCTGGGGAGAACAGTGCACTTGGCAGTTACAGACTGTGCATTAGCAGCGTAGCTGAAAGACAGCAGGGTAAATAAAATAGCATATTATCTATTAATTTTCTTATTAACTTGTCGGATATTGTTAACTGACGATTTCACACTCTTAATTTCACCACAGCTATGTCACTGGGTTTAATTAAGGATCATTTCTTTTATAGTTAATGGAGAGGAGAGTATGACAGCTGTAACCCAAGTAATCATGTTACCTGAAAACACAATATTAAAAGAAAATACCACGCTTGTTCCAAGGAATTAACCGGGATTTAGAATGTTATTCTGTGATGACCCTTTGTGTCTGAACATTATATAGCCTGTTCTAGCACATACCTGACATGTTCTAGAATATTCCAGGACAATGCTTCTCTTATTCAAGGATGAAGCCTGGAGAGGCAGAGACCTCATGTGGAATTTTTCCGCTTAATTAATGCATTTTGTGAGTGCCTTGCTTTTTTCTTTTTAATGAGAAACTGTAAGGCAATTTTAAAAGGCTACATTATGCTGCAGCACCAAAAAATGTGTGCATAATTTGCTTTAGTAAATACTTCATAATACAAATATGCACAATACATAATACAATATAATGGAAGATGATTTATATTTATAATGTACTATGCCATCTGCACCTACAAAGTGTACCAGCGAAATGTACTGAATGGGGGAACTCCCAAAAGAGCTCACAATCTAAATAAAAAATATTTGAAAGTTTTGTTTCTTTCACAACTCAATTTTGTGTGACCAAAACCTACTTATTTATTATTATTATTATTATTATTATTATTATTATTATTATTAGATGATGACTTGTCATATTTTGTAAGGATGACTCCAATCCATGACTCCATGAATTGTCTGAATCCTGTGGATTTTCAGATATGTTTCCAGTCTTTAAAATGTACCATCCCCATGTCCATACTTGCCTACTTTCGGCAACTGTAGTCCGGGAGAGGAGCGTGACTAGAGGGCGGGAGGGGTCAGGGCGCAGCCAAACGTGTCATTTTAACCCCGCCCCCGCGATGGAAATGCCGTTTTGTCGCAGGGGTTGGGGCCATAATGACGAGATTCACTGCAATTCGCGGCATTTAGGCTAGACAGTTGCTGGATAGGGGAGACTTTCCTGCTCTCCCGGGAGTCCGTGAGACCGACTCGAATTTCGGGAGTCTCCCGAACATTCCGGGAGAGTTGGCAAGTATGCCTTAGTCACAATGGAAGCAGCCATGTTGTGAACTCAACCAATATCCTTCAAATTCACTCAGAAATGGTGCTATTATTGAAATACTTAATGCTTCAGTGATTATGCTAACTCATAGTGAATTCATAGACTCCGTTTAGATTCACCCCACAATATGGCTGCCACTGTGCACATTTACAGCAAATTCTGGTTTTCCTGTACGTGAACTGCTTTATCATTTTGGGCCCTGGTTGCGAGTTGTGTATTTTTCAGATATTTGCCATGACATAGTTATTACCTGTGACCAAATATGTTTTCTTAGGGGTATATTTAATAAACTGTGGGTTTGAAAAGTTGGAGATGTTGCCTATAGCAACCGATCAGATTCTAGCTGTCATTTTGTAGAATGTACTAAATAAATGATAACTAGAATCTGATTGGTTGCTATAGGCAACATCTCCACTTTTGAATATACCCCTTGGTGATTGCTTTTCAATGCTTTGTCCACAAGATTTTGTAATAAGTAATATGAGCCTTTCATTCGAACAAGCATCTGTTTAATTTACTCTCGGACTATTGCAATTACAATTTCATTCTGGGCCAATATATATTAATGTGCTCAGTGCTGGACACTGGGTGTTGGGATCTGTCGTCAGTATTGTATAATTAGCTGCTGTGTCATCATTTTGGAATCCTAGCTGTGTAATTCATCACCATTTCAAGCCATAGAGACAGATAGCAACACAAGATGGAAAATCCTTTGTTTTGCTGGAAATGCCAAGTTCTTTCATAGATCTGCTCTGTGCTTAGCACATTGAATTTTTTCAAATTTTTATTTTCAGATTTGCATTCTAGTAGTGTTCAAATTGAGTATAGAAAGTGCCCTATATGGATTAGGGGTATACTCATGCAGGGGGAATGGCTGTTATCTTCCATATGTCAAATAATAATCCAGGTGTGCATCATCAGTCTTATGGGAATTATACCAACATTTAGGTGTGATATAGTCAATGACTAGTGATCATTTAACAATGTTTTGCAGACTGGGAACATCGATTGTTCTGTTAAGGTAGCCTTGGTTCTTTTCTACCAGCACCACTGTATTTAATGCAAATAAAAAAATATATTTTTGGAGTCGCATGAATCTGAGAACCAGTAGGATCTTTAGAGGAGCCAGACAAGATGTGCATGCATTACTGCCAATAGAAATATTTCTCAAAACATTATATATATATATATATATATATATATATTTAATCAGTCATCATCAAGGACATTAAAGGACATTGCTGCTGCTAAGTCATACATGTAATCGCTACCTTGGGTGATTTCTTCTTCACTCTAAAAAGGCGTCCAATCCCTAATATTATTCTTCCTTTGCATTCACATAAGCGAAATATTACTTTTGCTGTTCCACAAGTTTTCCTGCCTCCTTGCAGATGTTAGCTTGCCTGCATAGTCCTTGCTTTTGGCTCTCTTCCATAATTCCTTGATCACTTCTCAAACGCCTCTTACCAATCTCTGTCTGCTAATCTTCTTGTGGGCATGAACGGGATAATAGAGGGTGGATTTGACATTACTGAAGTCCCAGTGACATCTAAATAAGGTTGGAGAGCAGCCAAAAATAATTCTAAAAAATGAAGTTCCACTTTCCATGAATGCACGGTTTGCCAGGCTGCTGGTGTCCACAGTGGATTTATTGATTCTAGCAATCTTTTATCTGATGAATGATATCTAGGATATGATTGGTTGCTATGGGCAACTCCTCCAATTCTTCTGTTTAGAATGTTGGATAAACCGACCCCTGGGACCTGTAAAGGATTGTATTATTAAGGGATTGTAGTTCAGGGGCTTGGTGGACACATAAGCCTAGCAATGAGCTTGAGGAAGATGTAAAGCACCTTTTATTTCTTCTCAATGTGTGTGCTACCTGTGTGGATGTCCCCTGTATGCACCCCAGAGTTCACACCCACTGTCACTAAGCTCTACCTGGTTAACCTGCCTTGCTTGGAGCGAAATTCACTATTGCAGCTATAAGATAGACCACTGACATGTATAGTAATGCCTGTACATACCGTCACTTTTCCAAGCCCTTGAGACGCCATGGGCCTGATTCATTAAGGATCTTAAATTAAGAAACTTATTATTTAAGTCTCCCGGACAAAACCATGTTACAATGCAAGGGGTGCAAATTAGTTTTCTGTTTTGCACATAAGTTAAATACTGACTGTTTTTTCATGTAACACACAAATACTTGATAACTTATTTATACACTGAAATTTAAAGTTGATATTTGTGTGCTACATGAAAAAACAGTCAGTATTTAACTTATGTACAAAACAGAAACATAATTTGCACCCCTTGCATTGTAACATGGTTTTGTCCAGGAGACTTTACAATAGGAATCAATGATCTCTATTTTAGCAGGGATCCAAGCTGCGTTTTTCAAGCTGTGTTAGAACCCAAACCAACACGTCTGTCTATTTCCCTTCCGTCCCTCCCCTCAAATTGCATCTGGGAGTAGTTAGAATGGTTGTTCTTCCGATCTAATGCACAAGCCTTCTGCACCAATGCTCTATCGACTCTCTGCTCTCACGCTGCATGCACGCGGGAAATCAGCAGAGAATCACTTTTAAAATATATGGGATTGACCTGGACGTTTTCTGTTTAGTCGAATGTCCCAAGAGTGTGCAGGGGATTGGAAGGAAATGCAGTGTTCATTCTCCCACCACCCGCCCCCAGTGTTTTCCTCTGAAGACCTATTGTTAACGTTAGGTCTTTAATATTAATATTCATGACCATTAGATGAGGACGGAATATAGAACTTAACCGTTTAAAGAGTCCTAACACACCGCAGCAGTAGTATTCCTTGTTGAGGTGAAGTATTATTTTATAGAAAAGGTTTAAGTCCCGTCCACACACACACCGGCCTACTTGATGCTACTCACGTCGTTTTTATAAAAAAAGATTTACGTTTCCTGTCTTGTGACTCTTTGCATGGCTATACCGACAACCCTAAATACGTCAATAACACTTACCCAAGGGGTTTATCCAATATTAATGTACTTTTTAGGATGTCTTACCTAAGCAATTGATACCGTAGTTTAGTAGTGTTCTACAGTATCAATATTATTTACAATGTGATATAATTTATTGGAGAAAGGGCAGTCTTGTATTAAACTTACTGCCCAGGTGCTTTTCAAACAGGGTCAGCTGTTAGAGGTTGGATTAACAAATGGAATTGACATCCAAGGGGGGTTCTTAAATGCAAATAAATGTGTTTCTTTTAATCCATCGTTTCGGTTCATCCTGGATATTGTATAACCTTTAAAAACAGTTCACAGATTTTGCCATGGTAACCAAGTCAGCTATTCGCAAGCGCAGCCATAATTTATTAGTACAAATAAAACATTTTCATAATAAACCCGTATAAATGGATACAGTCCTTATCCTTAAAGTTCTGGCCGCATTGTAACATTGTGTCAAATAAAAACAAATACAAATTTATCAAAGCCTGACATATCTATATAAGAAAATTAAGCTTTAAGCGGTGAATTTGCTTACTGTAACAGTTGTGTTAGTTGTTTTCTTTTTTTCACTATTGAAAGAGAATGGGCTGTCCAAAAATAGGCCTGATTAGGGATATGCAATCCCTTGTCTATAGTCACAGTGTTCTACTTTACATCCCCCCGTTGTACAGATCTATGGGACGTTAAATAAAAGTTAAGCAGAATGTTGTAGGAAATACCAGCTCAGCGGCTTAAATTCCTCCAATATCGGTTTATCTTGTAGTTACTTGCCTTTAAAAAGGCATTTGATAGGCACATATCAATTACTCAGTACATATTGTTTAATTTAAAATAAAGCTGAATAAGACCTTTGTAAGCACATTTATTTGTGGGCTTACATTACAGCCTAATGAAGTGACAATACTTTGGTTCACTCATCCACAATAAATACTGGATGTCAGACCTCAGTGTGTTCACTTGGCAGCAATCTGTAAATGGGAGATTTGATATCATTCTATACAGGCCATTGTACATACTGCTTATCTCACAGCACTGTACACTGTCCTTAGGGAACCTCTAACAGGCTGGGGCCATGCTGCAGAGCAGGCTTAGACAACGCGTGGATGGTATGAGGAACTACAAGTCTCAGCATGTAGTACTGCCCCTCACTATATTTAGCAACCCACTGACTGGGCTGGGAGTAAAGCTAGCCACATACTAGCAAAGATTCGGGAGTAATTGGGCAGTGTAAAAGTAAATTGTGAAACAATGGTGCTTTGCCTATATCAGTGTTGGCTAACCTGTGAAACTCCAGGTGTTGTGAAACTACAAGTCCCAGCATAGCCTTCCAGCAATAGACTGCTATATATTGGCAAAGCATGCTGGGACTTGTAGTTTCTCAAACACCTGGAGTGTCACAGGTTAGCCAACACTGGCCTATAGCAATGTACACAATTTTTAACTTATTGTTGGGAATATACTAAGAGATCATTCAGTACAGTTGTCTTTGTTTTAATTCTCTTCCCCCCCCCCCTCCCTCCCCCGCAATCCCCTTATCTCCTCCCAGAGCTTATTATTATAAAGGTATGATACTCCTCTCTCAATACAATAGCATTGAGGTGGCAAGCCACAAGTGTCATGGTGGCGGTCAGCTCTAGACTGAACAGAACATATGAGAGTGTGTATGCCCATAGCCTGTGCATACAACTGCGTCTTACATTCCCCTGTGCTAAACACAAAGTGAGAAATGGTTTGTACTTCTGGGGCTAGATTTACTAAACGGCGGGTTTGAAAAAGTGGAGATGTTGCCTTTAGCAACCAATCAGATTCTAGCTGTGATTTTGTAGAAATTACTAAATAAATGAAAGCTAGAATCTGATTGGTTGCTATAGGCAACATCCCCACTTTTTCAAACCCGCAGTTTAGTAAATATACCCCCTAGTCTTGAATTATAATGCATATTGTCATTTATTACGTCAGATTTATGGCTCATGTATCGCAGAACTGACTTTGACATGAAGTGCACCTCTCTCTACGGTCTGACTATGCCCCTGGCCTAAGCCATTCATTCCTCGGAGTTAATGTCCTCAGAGGTCACTGTGTTCATTGAGAACATTGTTCAGTTCCTGCCGCCTGTAGAATCTACACCACGATTCATGATTCTCTGTTCCCTCTCCACACTTCCTTGTGGTGACAAGTATATCGCAAGCTTCAGCTGCAACAGGAGCAGATTTGGCAGCTACGTTACAACCTGGCAGCTGCCCTCAGCACTTAGAGTGTAGATGTGTATTTATAAAGGAAATGGCTCCATTCACAGCTATGTGTGTTCTCAAGCCTGGTGCCAAGGAAGGTGGGGCTGCCGCTTCTTGGGGTAAGAGAGGCCTTTGTATGGCCGTTCTGGTATTATATATGAAGTAGACTGGTAGGAAATTGGTTCCTGTTGGAAGATGCAACTTCGTACTTAACAATACAAAATATGGTCCAGGATCACCAAGCGGCTCTATGCAAAACATTATTGGTGAACAATTCTTTACCCATGAATCTTTCAGAATTGCAGCCAACAAAGTGCATTTGCTCTGTCAATTTGACACCGTTTTTTTGTGGTAAATTAGTTCATATAATAAGTGCAAAACTTTCCCATATTATGCTGTATTGTAAGTGACTGCAGGCCCCTGTCTAAGTGGCGGTGGGTTACCATAAGAGAATATACTTCATACAATTCACATAATTCAAAGTAAAGTTCTTACACTTGGGGCTAGATTTACTAAACAGCGGATTTGAAGAAATGGAGATGTTCCCTATAGCAACCAATCGGATTCTAGCTATCATTTTGTAGAATGTACTAAATAAATGAAAGCTAGAATCTGGTTGGTTGCTGTAGGCAACATCTCCACTTTTTCAAACCCGCCGTTTAGTAAATATACCCCTTGATCTTTTTTTTGTTATGTGTGAATGAAAATTCCTTAAAAAAAGTATCTGATTTAAAGAAAAGAGAAACAAGTTCTTACACTTAACTTTTATCATTTATTAAAAGATGGAAAATGGTTAAGAGGTTTCCGCATATTCCTGCACTAGTATATCATTGGGTTCCTTCCACTACACCTACTGTCATCTACATAGTAGACGTATTTACTGTGACTGCTGGATCACTGATCTGATGCTTTAGGACAACAGAGATACCCACTGGCTCCTTGTAAATGGCTGCAGTAGTTGTCCAATCAGAAACCTGCGTTCATCTCTGCTCCTGTCTCTGTGGTTGTCACACATTGTTATAGAGGTCATTGGTTCCAGTAAGTACTGGGGTCCTGCTGAATTCAGCAAACTGGTGTAGCTCCGAGGGAAGAGGCCCCTTGCAATGTCCTAGTGTGGGGTAAGAGTGGAAAGCCCCTTTTTTTTTCACCTATGTGTATATAACATCTTATGTATCTGTCTGCCAATGTGTTCTGCGGTCCACCCTGTGTGAAGAGTCTTGTTTTGGAAATGGTAGATCAAGTGTCTGTGTGATCCTGTTACACCTACATCCTGTAGCTGCTTCCAAATGCCTTCACGTCTTTCTGCTGCCAACCAGCATCGCAGCTGTTTCTGCACCGCGCGTTGAAAATCTTCTCAAAGGAAGTTTCACACAAACATTCTCTGTGCAATCACTTTGTATTGTACCAATATGATGCATTACAGACGTACATACGTACTTGTCAGACAGATAAATATAACATCTACTGAATAAAAATAACAAGACCTGTCTTGGCTTCATCCTATATATAGCGGATTCCTCTGACATTAGTTTACTGAACTTCAGAAGACTTCTTGCTATTTTGATGGTGTCTAGAGGCGGTACCAAATTTAAGGCATACTTCAGGGGTGCTCAATATTTGTGATGTCTCCTTTTGCTCAAAAACACTTGTGGCCCATCCAGCCTAGTGTTTTGATACACTGCTCTTATTTACATTGCATTGCACCAGGCCTGGACGCAAAGGGGTAAATGTATCAAGAGTTTCCGGCGGGTTTGAAAAGTGGAGATGTTGCCTATAGCAACCAATCAAATTCTAGTTATCATTTTGTAGAATGATAGCTGGAATCTGATTGGTTTTTCAAACCCGCCGGAAAACTCTGAGCTTGATACATTTACTACCCCAGCCGATAGCTGGCAAGGTGCATGCAGGGACATGTAGTTTCACAGCACCTGGAGAGACACAGGTTGTCCAGGCCTGTATTACACCGCGCTCGGCAGACATGGTGCTTTGTCATTGGGCAGCACGGTGGCTCAGTGGTTAGCACTTCTGCCTCACAGCACTGGGGTCATGAGTTTGATTCCCGACCGTGGCCTTATCTGTGTGGAGTTTGTATGTTCTCCCCGTGTTTGCGTGGGTTTCCTCCAGGTGCTCCGGTTTCCTCCCACACTCCAAAAACATACTAGTAGGTTAACTGGCCGCTATTAAATTGACCTCAGTCTCTCTCTGTCTGTATGTTAGGGAATTTAGACTGTAAGCTCCAATGAGGCAGGGACTGATGTGAATGAGTTCTCTGTACAGCGCTGCGGAATAAGTGGCGCTATATAAATAAATAAATGATGACGACGTTGGTGCAGCCACAACCAGGCACAAATTACTGGTGCACACAGAACATTTGTAATCGGAAATAAAATAACATATGAAAGGTTTAGTAACAATACAGAGATGTTACAAGTCAATTGTTTATGGTCGTTTGGACATCTCCATTGATGAATCTTTTTAGGATTATTAAAAGAGAACTCCACTTTTTTAAAGTCTCTCTATGTCTTATCGTTAGCTAGGTAACATACTAACACCTAGCTGTTCAGACTCTTGACATCTCCGGGGGGGGGGGGGGGCCTATATTGAGCCTGTTGATTCTTCAGGGACAGGTCACATGGCTGAGGCAGGGACACAAAGTGCCTCGTGCCTCCACGAAGTCACTATTGCTTAGTGAGCGTATAGGTCAGTGATGGATAACCTGTGACACTTCAGGTATTGTGAAACTACAAGCCCCAGCATGCTTTGCCAGCTATCAACTAGTTATCTACTGGCAAAGCATGCTGGGACTTGTAGTTTCACTATACCTGGAGCGTCACAGGTTATCCATCACTGGTATAGGTTGAACATTAGCTCAGCCCACAAGAATGGCGGCCCCCTGTGTAGCTGACGTTTTGTGAAATGAAGATGAGCTACTTCTGTACGTAAATGTTGTTGCTTAATCAAATAGCAGCTCATGTTTATAAAAGCATATAAATGAAAATTCTTGATGGTTATATATTCCATTTTAAGTATCTAACCTCAGTGATCGTTGACAGCGCTGCTAAAACAGATTGCCTCTACTCAATCTTCCAGTGCAAACTATTACACATATTGTACTTTGTGTCACGCTCCATAAACCGCTGCCGTTGTTGGAGCCACTAACAGTTATATACCTGTTTCTAGTATGACTAATGTGTTACAGTGTGCAGCTCCTCCCATTGTGTCCTCAAATCCTGTCCCTACTATTTACCTTGTTTCATGATGTCCTGCTCTTTTCAGGAGCTGCACAGTTAATGGGGAGGGGTTGAATAGCTTAAAATTAACTTTAGGGGGAATTATCCTTTCATTCACCTTAGAAATGTTTTTTTTAACATTGCAAAATAAAAATAAAAAATGTCTGCTACCAAAAATGCAACAACTTGTTCTGTTTGCTGAACTAAAAAGATAACTATATTGAATTAAACTTATGAATTTGTTTTAGATACTTTTGTCTTAGAACATCTGCAGTGTCCCCCCCATCCCCCCCCCCCTAAAATGTTTAATAATGAAAGCCAGTAATGAAATTAAAAATGCTTATCAGGCAAGTCCAACTTTCATGATTGTTTTGTGTTGGTGGTTAGTTACCAGTCGAGGCTTGCCCAAGCCTTCCACAGTGCGCAATTCTATGTAAAGAGTAAAAATGCAACAGGACTAGTTTGTGGATGGTTTCACACTGTGGACCCAAGCAGGGGCAAACGCAGGATTTGTAGAGGGGGGGTTTTCACACCAGGCCACCAGTGGGCGTGACCAGCATGCATGGGGGTGTGGCAATAATATTAGACAGTGCTTGGTTGCTCTCCAACTCTTCCTATAATATACATGGGCAATGCTGCATGCACTACTGTTAGGTGCACGCAGCTCTCCCTTTTCAAGCAGAGCCGTGTGAAGCGGGGGCAGGGTCCAGCCACCTCAATTATACAGTGCCACAGGCTTGTAGGGGGGGATTCCAGGCACTAGGAAAACCCCCCCTTGGTTTGCCTATGCCAAGGATGTATATTGCAGTTACAATTCTGCACTTTGCTGCAGTGACATATACTGACTGCTACAAGCAGCTTGCAGGATTAAGGGTGGAGGCTGTTCATATATGTATGCCCACTGCCTTTCCTAACATGGTGCTTGAGGCAAGGTACTCACCCTGTCTGTTATATTATGGTTACCACTTCCCTTAAGTAGTATGGTGGGTTCCATTCTCCGAACCTATTCTTGGTCTGCACAGAAGGTGAGTATTGTAAACGGTCTTATAGTCGGGTCCAGGAACAATGTCATGTTGAAGGGGTTGGCACTCCACTGTTAAGGATTTCTCCAGATGGCCGTTGACATCAGGCATTTAATGCTTTAAAGCCTCGTAGACGCTATGTTACACTGGGGCTCCAAGAAGTAATGTAAGAGAATGGTCCTGTACACACATGCCGAGCGCGGTGTTGTAGCAATATCTATGTTGCTGCAGAAATTAGTCATTAATGCTCTTTGAAATATAAGGAAGTTCTATAGGAGCACCACTCAAAGCACAATGTAAAGTACATAGTACACTATCCTGTAGCGCAGTTTACAGAAGCATTATCGAACACATCTCAAAGCTTCGCTGAAGTGACTTCAAGCTACATATTCTCTAACGAGCACTGTATTTTAATGTACGTAACTTAAAACTGGGTACACACTACAGAATTTTCCACCAACTTTTTATGCCGATCGATTTGACATCCGATCGCTCGGTCCATGGACTGCATACACGCTAGCCTTGTTATAGGCGGTAAAGGGAAGAGCGGACGTCCCTTTAGCGACCTTTTACAGCCATGTTGTCGTGAGCAATGACTGTAATTTCGTACTTGCTGTTGTGGATCGGTCGGAAGTTTATACACACTACACAGCGGAAACGAGATTGGAGCGAAAATATTAAACGGTACGACCAACCAAATGAGGCGACAGTCGTACATTTGGGCAGACTTTCTTCCATCGTGTCACTACACACACTGACCCGACTTTCGAACGAGCGGTCGTATGTCGGCTGGTTGAGCCGAGTTTTGGACAAAAACCCTGTAGTGTGTACCTAGCTTTACAGTGTATTATCATCATTATTAAATTTTAAGGCGTCATAAAATGCAGCAGCTCTAGATAACCAGTTGCAAATTATACAAAATGCAGATCATACTTAAAAACAGAGCTGGTGCAGGCATGAGCCGCCCAATCCCCCCCCCCCCCCCCTCCGGGCCAGTCCAATAGTGGGCTACCTTGGGCTGGCCCACTGGGCTTCCTGCCTTTAAAATGTTCCTAATAGGCTGCTGAGTCAAGTGTTGCCCCCCAGGATAATATTTGCCAGCCCTCCCCTGCATGAGACAGAGGGGAGCGATAGACCTGCTGCTCAGAGCTTACAGTCTAGTGGTATTTGCAGAAATTATTTTGCAATCCCTTTTTAAGTAACCAAGAGTATTTCATTCCTTAGTTTACATTCTTGGAATGATTCGCTTGACTTAATAGTTAATTTCAGATAAAACAGGTATTTTGATTCTCTTCAATTAATATGAAAGGAGTATGTGCTGCCCCAACCCAGTCATCTGTCAATCTGCTGATGTGTGTTACTGAACATGCTGATGTTTATTATTGGTCTCTTGGAGGTCGCTTGTCGGATTTGCATGGTCAATTTCCACATTATTTCTCTGCTTCAGTAATCATAAAACAATAATGAGTTTTATTATGACATTTTTTTTATTTATATGTTTTTTTTTTCTCATTTCTTTTTAGATATGTGTGAAATGATATTGTTATTTAGAGGTTTAGTAGTTTATGTGGTTCCCTGTTACCTGTAGTTGAATTTTGTTGTAACGCAATGTATAACTAGATGGATATATGGATTGCATTTATATATAGGGGCATGTCACACATACTTTGTTGCTGTTTTTATAAATTTTTTGGACTATTTATGTTGTATTGTGAATGCTTTAATGCTCTGGTTACAGGTTGGTCTAGCTCTGTGATTATCCTGATGCTCTGATTGGTTGAGTACAAGTTGGGATAGCCTTGTGATTATCCTGATGCTCTGATTGGTTGAGTACAATATGGGCTAGCCCTGTTGAAAATATCCTGATGCTCCGATTGGCTGGCTAAAGGTTGGTCTATCCCACGCTCTGTTGAAGTACATATGCCCTATTTAAAACAAATGTGCTTATATTAATTTTTTTTTCTAAATGTTAAGAAAACATGCTAAATTGCATGCTTGATTTTATTGGCATGAGTGAAAGCTACTTGCTTGGCCAAAATAAAACTGACCTCTTCCTATCCAGTTGTGCTACCCATTGGCACAGCAGGATGTCTATACTGTCACATTACCCTCACCGTGGTGTCTGAGGCTCTCTCTGATCTGCTTAGGAACTGGCCTGTCACTGACCGCTCCTGGTCCCGCATATCGGCCTGGAACCACCAGAAGATCTTTCCGACTGCGTTCACATGGAGGTCGCAGTGATTCGTGGTGTTTGATTGACCCTAGTGTTAACATATCACTGACCTCTAATTTTATGTCTGATCATGTTGGCAAATAAAATAAATAAAAATACTCGTGGGACAGTACTAACTAGAGAATATAGTAAAGGGCAGAACTGTGGCTAATTGTTTCCTAATACGACAGTTGTTTTTTGCCTATTAGTGGTACAATAACTGCTGGGCAGCCAGTGAAGGACCCCTGGGTATGCTGAGGATATGGGGAGACTTATAGACCCACACTAACATTCTAGGGCCACAAGTACTGGAGTGTTACTGCTTGACAACCTCTCATGTAAAGCAATGCGGGCTTTATAAAATAGTGTTTTTAAAAGTCAATATAACGTTCCTTTGAAATGGGCAGCAGATAATGGAGAACAGCGATTCTCCTTTAAAGTCAGCATTGTTTATAAGCATTAATGCAGTCATCTGTATAATTAAACATGGTGGTAAATGTAACGTCCTTCTGAACTTCCTAATTGAAAATCTCCGTTAGGCAAATTTCTGGTCGGGTGTATTGATCAGCTCGGTGACAGATTATCATGAGGTTTGACAAGCCGGTCTGCATGCATGAACCCGCTATCTAATAAATCTCAAGCTGCGAAAATGGAATAAAGGACACCAGCCCCTAATTAATCCAGACCCTTTCTTCCTTTTACGTGATGTCCCTTTTGATACAACACATTCATCCATATAGGTTCATTTGGAATGTAAAGGATGTGGAGCGGAAATCCAGTATTATAATTTATCTGATACTGTGTTTTGGGCAGATAAGAAACACATTGACTTCTAAAATACTGCTGATTTATAATCTAAGAACTGAAATTGAATGGATTAAACTGCATACGTTCTGACTGGTATACCGCTGCTGACATATTACAGTGCGCGTATACAATATTCTACTGTAGCTAGGCTTTCTAGTTCTTATGCTTTGTCTTTTTATAGATTTATTCATCAAGGCATTTTTTTTTTATTTTTTTTTTGCGAATGCTTCACTTTTATGGAATAAAAATTGTGGTTAAAAAATTGTGTACTTGTATTCGTGGGTCTTATGAAATGGCAATATTCTAAATATTATTAAATATTTTTAGAGTGATCGATCTTTAATGTGTGCCTGCCATGCAGTTTTGAAATTCTAACGTTAAAGTCTTGTATATAGGTGGTATTTTAAAGTACGTTCCCAAAACCTGTTAAACGCCCCTTGGTGCTGATTGTTCAAAAACCAATACAAGCAGATGGACCTGTACAAAAACACACTTTCTGCATCACTTCGCGCCAATTTAGGTTCAGGAGCATTAACGGACTGTAAAATGTAATGGGGTTCTATGAGAACATTCATTTCAATAATTAGAATACCATACCTCACAATTGTCCCTATCTAGGCGGGAAATTCCGATTTGTTGACCGCAGAAGAGCTGGGGCTTTATATCCTCATCATTTATTTATTTATATAACGCCACTAATTCTGCAGCGCTGTACAGAGAACTCATTCACATCAGCCCCTGCCACTTGGAACATACAGTCTAAATTCCCTAACACACACACAGACAGACTAGGGTCAGTTTGTTAGCAGCCAATTAACCTATCAGTATGTTTTTGGAGTGTGGGAGGAAACCGGAGCACCCGGAGGAAACCCACGCAAACACGAGGAGAACATACAAACTCCACACAGATAAGGCCATGGTCGGGAATTGAACTCATGACCCCAGTGCTGTAAGGCAGAAGTGCTAACCACTGAACCACAGTGCTGCCCATATGAAAGTGGGTGGAGTTTGTGAATCAGGGGTGTGGGTTATTTTGGCCCGATTTTTGTGATTCTAAATGTTGGGAGGTATGGTACACTACGGTCTATGGAAGCTTGAAGACAATGAGCTTCTGACTCTTTGTTAAAGTGAGGATAACTTACAAGTTTTTGTCTGCGCTTTAACATAATCCCTAATAGTTCAGGCTGAGTAAAAGCCTAATGGCAGTGTACAGTGTACAGCTTTTAACATGCAAGTTTATTGTAGAAAAATATTTGATCTGTGTCGCTTTCTTTCAGTCTCTCACTTCCTGCTAAAGTGCTTTACATGTTCGTCATGCCTAAAATACCTTGGTGTGGCGTGATAAAGGGAACTGAAACGATTGTTGAGCTGGAAATGTTTTGTAATGTATCTTTCTCTTTTGATTTTTTTTATTTTCTATTTCTCTATTAAAATTATTTTGTATTTTTGTACTCTGGCTTACTGGTGCTGGTCTGTTCATTTTATTTAACAATTAAGTGTATATATAAACACATACACCCACAATGCCTTTGGACATCACCAGGGCCTGATTAACGGTTCTGGCCGCCCTAGGCTAATACGGCCGCAGCGGCCCCTCCCCCCTCCTCCGAATATATAGGTGTATAGGAACACTCCTGAATATGAATGTTCAGGTGTATTCTCCAGCATTCAAATTTAGACAGATTGTGCCATTGTCTCTTACCTGTTCTTGCTCTTCTCTCTTGCAACTTTGTTATCCTCTCGCTGGCTTCTGGAAAGTTGGCGTCCTGTTTTGAAAATGCAAAAATGTATTATAATGCAAACCCTGAATGATTAGGCCCTTTAGTTAAAACAAAACACTCCATTATGGCCAGCTAAAAGTACCCCATTGGACAGGCATATATAAGTAATATCTGAATATTTGTTGTCAATCAAATACAAACCTCTACCAGCCCCATCTCACTAATATTTAGTATTCTAGTGATTGCTGAGACCACCCATGTGACCACCACACAATCATGAGATTCTGCCCCCCAAAGCTGCTGTATTTTTTAAATACCCCCTGCAGCCATTTTCCTTAACCACAACCCCCCCCCCCCCCACACAGCCATTTTCCTTAACCCCTGCTGCAGCCATTTTCTTTACCTCCCACCCTGCATCCATCCCTCTTGCAGCTATTTTCCTTACCTCCACTCTGTAGCTATCCCCCCCCATCACATCAAAACTCCCCCAGTCACATATATCAGCCCCCCTCCTCTGCCCTCCTTCATACATATCAACCTCTCTACCTCCCTATAGATTTTCATGGCAGCACCCCCCCTCCCACCCTATACATATGCATGACAGTCCCCCCTCCCTCCCTATACATATGCATGACAGTCCCCCCTCTCCCTCCCTATAGATATGCAGGGTAGTCCCCCCCCCCTCCCTATAGATATGCAGGGTAGTTCCCCCCCCCCCTCTCTATAGATATGCAGGGTAGTTCCCCCCCCCCTCCCTATAGATATGCAGGGTAGTTCCCCCCCCCCTCCCTATAGATATGCAGTGTAGTTCCTCCCCCCCTTCCTATAGATATGCAGGGTAGTTCCCCCCCCCCCCTTCCTATAGATATGCAGGGCAGTTCCCCCTCCCTATAGATATGCAGGGCAGTTCCCCCCCCCCCTCCCTATAGATATGCAGGGCAGTTCCCCCCCCCCCCCTCTCTATAGATATGCAGGGCAGTTCCCCCCCCCTCCCTATAGATATGCAGGGCAGTTCCCCCCCCCTCCCTATAGATATGCAAGGCAGTTCCCCCCCCCTCCCTATAGATATGCAAGGCAGTTCCCCCCCCTCCCTATAGATATGCAAGGCAGTTCCCCCCCTCTCTATAGATATGCAGGGCAGTTCCCCCCCCCCCCCTCCCTATAGATATGCAGGGCAGTTCCCCCCCCCCCCCTCCCTATAGATATGCAGGGCAGTTCCCCCCTTCACTTACCTGTAGTTGTGCCAGCGTCGCTCCTCTCCTCAGATCAGCAGATAGGAAGTGAAGACGTCCTGCTTCCTGTCTGCTGCACAGCAACAGGCAGCCTGGCGATTGGCTGTGTGTTGCTAACCACTGACCACCAATGCTTTTGATCGTCGAGGCCTCCACCCCCCCGCGGCCACCCCCCTTCCCCCCCCCCCGCGGCGACACCACCTCCCCCACCCAGAAATATTTTTTTTTTTAAAAAAAATAATTTACATTTAAAAAAAAAATAAAAAAAAAAATAATAAAAAAAAATACCCGCAGTGCCGCGCCCCCCGGGACCCAGCGCCCCAGGTTACAGCCTGGTCAACCTAGTGGTTGATCAGGCCCTGGACATCACACTACTTTGCTCTCTGAACTGGATACAGTTGCTTCCGTTTAGAACCCTTTAAAGTTCCGTGAAGTTCTGGGATCTGCAATGTCCTGGTTTTATATCATAAGTAGGCAACCTCTGGCCTCACATTAGTACTGTTGTGTGCTGTGGGAGACCCTGCTCCTTCCACTATGTAACAGTCTGTGGCATCCTGCTTGCTTACATTCCCCTCCTCCCAAACTAACACTGCCCCTGTCACATGAAGCCATGTCCTCAGTAATATAATCACACAGTGTACAGGTCACTGCCTCCCACAACATCAGGGGGTAAATGTATGAATCTCCGGATTCTTCATCTCCGGCGTGTTCAGCCTCTTCAGCGCTTAAATTTAAAGCGGCGCTGCATTGTAAATGGAAACTTCCCTTTACAATGCAGCGCCTCTTTAAATTTAAGCGCTGAAGAGGCTGAACACACCGGTGATGAAGAATCCGGAGATTCATACATTTACCCCCAGATCTCTTATGCCCCTAGGAACGGTCCAATGATCTGATTGGTGAGTAGACACACGGATATTTTATTTTAAATCAAAATTCCGCTTTTTGAAAAATAATTGATGATTACTGTCCTATTAAAAAGAACCTATATTATAATGTACTCCTTACTCTAAATTATAAGGATATTATAAGTTACAAATGAGTTCCTTGACCATATAAAGGCTGCAGGCTGGGATGCTTTTACACAGGTCTCCGAGATGATTCCTGATATCCGTAATAATTCCCGTCAGGGGTGTGATTGCCCAGTAAAGGCGATGGTATTACAACACATTGTTTATCTTCCCACCACTTGGCCTATGAGTTTGTTAGAACATTTGTTTTGCCTGTTACAGCCTAGTACTAGGAATGTGAGCTATGCTGTGGACATTGCATTTTTTCCCCTAATGAGTCGAAATTGGTTTGAGAATGGAAGGGAGACTTTCAACTGTTGAAATCCCTTGTGGACCTCATGGTCCATTTTACTGCACTCTAGTTCACTAGAGTTTAAGTTTTTATGTGCTCCTACATTACTAAAGGAGAACTACAGTCCAGACAAGACTTGAATCAAAAAAATATAATACAGGCTCTTTCTGGATTGAAATAAACTGTATCCAACAAGAGATGGTCGGAATCCAGATAAACAGGTTTCTTGAGTCTAGAGCCGCGCAGGGATTGACTTGCTATGTCACAATGTTTTATTGCCCCTCATGTGTGAACATGTGATTTGCATTCTTAGCGTAAACACTCGAAAATGAGAATTCTTTTTATATTTAGAATATTTATTATATTATATTGCATCATAATGTTTTGTTTACTATTGTATTTTAGAAATGTAAAATGACATAATAAAGTTATAGAATACACTTCTGTATTATTATACAGTCTATATATAAAATACATGTTTATTATCCTAATCTTATAAATATGCTTTACATCTATATATGCAGGAATATATCTATGAATAGGTCACATGAAGATGGCATTTAGTGGCACCACCCTGAACGGAAACATCTGAAAATATTTATTCCCTGCCATCCAGGGACCTCTCAATTTAACAGTATTGATGTAGTGAACCAAATGCGTCCGTACCAGCATAGATAAACTGGAATAATTATTTATTGATCCATGCTCCGGATAACCGCAAAGAAGGGAGGCTGGCGGTGGAGAGGGACAGCTCCTCCCGTCGGTGCTATTCACATACGAGTTCAGCAGACAGGTCACTAGTGTTGGCCTCGGTTCTTTATGTAGCGCCTCCTACTGGTACGTATGTTGTGTTAGCATAAATCCCAGAGTACCCACTAGTGCAGTGATGGCTAACCTGTGACACTCCAGGTGTTTGTGAAACTACAAGCCCCAGCATGCTTTGCCAGCTATCAGCTAGTTATCTACTGGCAAAGCATGCTGGGACTTGTAGTTTCATAAACACCTGGAGTGTCATGGGTTAGCCATCGCTGCACTAGTGACAGGTCAATTTTTTTTAAAAATGCAAAATAAAATTACAGTGCTGTAAAATCCTTTGTATCAGCGGATAGGTTTTCAATTTTAGCACCTTTTAAGATTAGATAGAACCAATTCTTAGCCTGACTGTTCACTACAAATCAACTTGCCTCATGCTATAGTAATATATATTTTGTGTTACCTTATAGGCAGATTTTTCTTAAATATTGGTCAGCCTCTGAAATGGCTGCCTACATTGTGGGGTACTTAAATAACCAACACACAATCCTATTTGTGGACACAAAGCCTGCTAATTTCTTCAAAGACCCAAGCAGCCTACATCACAGGCCAGCAGTGCAAATAAATACATATTTACTCTTCTGTTGGGGTCGTAGTACACTCATTTTAACTGGAACGTTGCTGGATAGAAATGGAATCTTCAGGGTTGGGGTCTTCGCTGCCTGTCTCTGTGTTCATTTAAATATAATTCCTTTGTGTCTACTTGCGCTGTTCTCCGCCAGATCAGTGGTTACTTGTGATTTATCCGGCGTTTCCAGAGGATTGATTACTGTCGATAAGAGTTTGTGCTTTTTCCCAGTAGAATTTAATGTGATAAATTGAGAAAGGAGTCTCGCTCCATCTGCATCATTTTTCTATCTTTATCTATTCCCAAATGCCATGGGTCCGTCTCGTGCAGCAGAATATGAATTTGTCGCTTAGATAATATAATTGTCAAAAGGACTGTGAAATTGATGTCTGCCTTACGAGACTGTTGCTGTGTATTTGCATCGACGCAGTAGGAATGTTATGCTGGAAGTTGTGGTTCTTAAATATCTGGAGACTCGCACGTTGTCTGCTTTTTCTTTGTAGTGAGAATTCCCAAGGACCCCACAGTTATAGTTACTGATCATCTGTGATAATGTGGGTGAGAATGTTTTGTCAAGTCCATTAGATTAATTTGTAACTCATTAAATTTCCCAGGATTAGATGAGTTTAATAGTTTTAAACATGTCTTCCTCCAAATTTTACTAAACGGATTTCTTCATCTTTGTCTCTACCATCGGCATTTACTAACGTATCCGATAATAATCCATTTTGCGTAGATTATTGCCAGGAAAATTGTAGCAGTATAGCTGCTATTTAGCAAGTTTGTGAGCGGCTTTGGATTTGAAAGGCTGCGCTGATGTACGTTGATTAGGTACCAACTTGAGAACCTTTCTGCTAGTGAAGTGTTAAAGTGTTATTATATCTGTGAAGACCTCACTCCATCACCCTTTTGTGTCATATATTTTAGAGGGTGAACTGATGAGTAGATTGACACTTCCAAATTGCTGTGAAAGTAAATTGGATTTAAACGAAGGCAATTGCCAATTATTACCAAGCATTAAATTAAGGCCCTGAAGGATCAGCGTTTTTAAATGTTCATCACCATGCCTGCGACTCTTTAAAACGATCCACACATCCAAGTACATCTGGTTTATAGGAGAACAGAATGTATATATGCTTTTTGCCTGAATGAGTCGTATATGTTTAATCATGCAGTTCTTTGTTCAGTCTATCTTTGCATTGGAATATTTGCAAGAATTCATTTACAAGTTCATAAGTCTTACAAACACTCATTAAGCAAGTAAAAAATTTTCATATGCCTTTACTTGGAATGTAAATTTACCACCATCTGGAGAATAAAGTGTAATGTTAGGCTATACAGGTGTACAATTCTTCTTTTTTTTGTAAATGGATTGCAGTATTTTTTTGTTAAGATCAACTAAACACAGTTTTCAGTCAGCAAACATGTGCATTAACAGGTAATATACTAGCAGCTTATGAGCTCCATATACAAATCCTAACTAGTACACTGGTACCAAATCTGCTTCCTCTTTTGAGAAAGCTGTTAGACAGGGCTTCTGGTCTTTTCATATTGTAGTTTTAGGGCTAGATTTACTAAGCTGCGGGATTGAAAAAGTGGGGATGTTGCCTATAGCAACCAATCAGATTCTAGCTTTTATTTATTTAGTACCTTCTACAAAATGATAGCTAGAATGATTGGTTGCTATAGGCAACATTCCCACTTTTTCAAACCCGCAGCTTGCTTAGTAAATCTGCCCTTAGTCTCTATAATTTCTGCCCTGCAGTTCCTCCCAGTAAAAATCTTCTGACTTCTCATTCGTTGAATATACACTAAATCGATCACTGTTTCGAGGATGTGAGGGAGAAAAGATAAAGTATTCTCCAAAATGGTGTTCCTTTCTCCGTGCTGCCTCCATAAAGGAGTCCATCAGTCACCTCCCAAAATGTATATCGTAAAATCCCTGCAAGATGCAATCCTAATAGAGACAAGTATATTGTGTAGTAATGGCCACTCGCACACAGTCAAATTTAAAGTGCTTATCTCAATGGCACCCTAACTGATCTTCATTGTGCCCCTCTGAGATGTCGCCTGTGATTTTGGCATATCAAGCAGCTTTATCGGGGATATAATTGTACGATGGAATACTGTACACTACATTGTAGTTGTCTACTAGAATGTCCGGAAAACTCAGGGGAGCCCTTTGTGAGCCGTGAGAGTGCAGCCAATTCTCTCTTACCTGCCTCAATTTTGGCGGGGACACTATGTGAATTGTCATCAAGTTTCGGCCTCCTGTGAGTGGCAAGAGGGCAATGATGTGATTGCTGTGACGTCTCCCCTTTTATTTATTTAAAAAATAAATTAATTAATTAATAGTTGATCTGTGAAGGTAAACTACACTGTTCAATGTTACTTTACATTTCTTAGCAGAGCTGCAGTGGAATGTCAAATGTATTACCTCCACATTTCATTACAGACAGTTAGAACTCTCCCAAACATTTAGGGAGTGCACTGATAGGATCTCCTATAGGTCAAAAGGCTGAGAATGCAGTCATATCAGTTACTCCTCCTGTGTATAGCTCCACCAATCCACATAGTGCAAGTCTGCCAAGCTGTCACTCAAACCCTGCCTCTGTAGAGTCAAAAATCGCCTTTCTCCTATATTGGAGCCTGCTGTAGAGAAATGAAAAATCATCATAAACTAGAGATGCTCGGTTTTCTGAAAACCGAGCCCACCCAAACTTAAGGGATCCGAGTAGGCTTGCCGCTTTCGCATTTTCTTGGATCTGAATCGAGGCCAAACGTCATTGTTGCGTTGTCAGATCTCACAGGTTTTGGATTCCATAAGTACCTCCTTCCCCAGGAGATCCAGCGCCATTGCTCACACAGAAACAGGGGTAGCAGTGTTCTTGTCCCTCTCCAGTCTCCAGTGACATTGCTCATACAGAAACAGGAGAGATAGCAGTGTTCTTGTCACTCTCCAGTCTCCAGTGACATTGCTCATATAGAAACAGGAGAGGTAGCAGTGTTCTTGTCACTCTCCAGTCTCCAGTGACATTGCTCATACAGAAACAGGAGAGGTAGCAGTGTTCTTGTCACTCTCCAGTCTCCAGTGACATTGCTCATACAGAAACAGGAGAGGTAGCAGTGTTCTTGTCACTCTCCAGTCTCCAGTGACATTGCTCATACAGAAACAGGAGAGATAGCAGTGTTCTTGTCACTTGACAAAAATTGACTGGGAATGATTAGAAATTAATGTTATTGAGGTTAATAATAATGTAGGGATAAAAAAAGAGCCAAATTAAATGAGTTACTGACTGGCTCCTGGATGCTACAGATTGGGACTGCCGCTGTGTAAAGCAGATGGAGTTATATAATTGTGCGTTATTTCTTCCCACATCATCATTTATTAATGAGGAAGAGCTGGTTTTCTGCTTTTTGGCCGGCCTAAGAGAATTATCAGCCCTAAATGCCAATGGAATAGTGCTATAGGCAGCCACAATTTTATGGGATATGGCAGAAAACTTGTTTTTACCATGAAGGCTTTCTAATAATAGTATATTAAATGTACATCTAATCCTTATATCATCCAGCAAGACACACACGTTTGTGTACATCTCTATAATACCTATTAATATTATGACTTTTATACAATTGTATAAGTCCTGATTGAAAAGCCGAATATTTGTTCAGTGCAGATTGTTGTACGTTGACTTGAATTACTGCCATTTATCTCTGTTTTACATATTTAACCTGGAACTCGACTTCTTCTTCCACCTCCGACATTCTATCATTTAACCTTATAGCCTCAGCGAAGTCTCATTAACCTTCTGCTCTCCAATTCACTTCCATTGCTCAGTCTTCATTAAATTAATCTTAAACACTGAAATCCCATCATGGAGCCAAATTATTCATTCTCAGATGTAACCTCTGGTGTAAATATAGAAATTATACCATTGATTCCAGTATGAAAGTATCTTTTGAGAAATGACAAATTACATAATGGAAGTTTGTTTAAAATAGGGGCACATTACCACCACATTCTGGTTCCTTCTGTGTCATATGCCTTATTCTGTCTTCGTGTTCTTAACTACTCACTCCCTCCTTTTGTGCTCTCTAAGTTGGTCCTTCTCCGTGTTTTCCCCCTGTCTTTTGGCAAGCTCTACAATATAAAGGCACAAAAGGCGTTTTTGATGTACCTTTGGTACATTTTTAATGCATGGGGGCTAATTAAATTAGGTGCGAGTTGCCTTGCTATCATTCCTCTACGTCTAATGTACCGGAGAGCAATTCAATTACATGAGCAGCAGCATTCATTGCGACCGAAAATAGGGCTTGATATTTGCTCTTTTTTGCTCGCACCCCAGAGCCTTCTAAGCTGAACTGTTACCTAAAATGCTTTATTTTCTTCTTCGGAAAAGCGCTCACCCTTGAGAAATCATGTTGATTAATGGCGATGGGTTTGAACTTTCTACCCACATAGATATTTCTGTAAAGTTTATAAGGTTTATGTAAATTGAAAATCCACTTTCTATGATGGAGCATGAATTATATTGCAAATTAAGGTTATAATTTAGGACTTCAGCAAGTGGTTCGAATTCTCAGCCCCTGATCAGAGGGGCTTTGTTATCTGGCTATTATTTTTCACAAGAACTAGCATTGATGGCATAAAAATATTATCCTTGTATAATATTACATAAAATATTTACTATTGAATGGAGGAGCAATAAACCTAGGATGGCTGTTGCTTTATATGACAGATGAACATTTATAACTGATCTATGCACAGGGGTATTGACAGTTTTCTAGAAGTGAACAGAAGGAGATCACTAAATCATCAATTTAAAAAAACAAATATCGTATAAAATTAAATATTCTTAGAATTATTTTGGGTAGACTTTTTAACAACATCCTCAGAAAAAGACTATGGGGTATATTTTCTCTCCTCCTGTTTCCACCACTTCTAACTCTGCTCTCCAGCTACTTTGCCCTCCTCCTCGAGGACCCTCCTCCCCCCGTCCCCTCTGGGGGTCTCCCTGTCTTCCGCGCCCTCCTTCTTGGGCTCCGTTGTTTGCCGATCCTCCCTCCCCCTTTCCCCGCCCTCTCTAGCTGTGCATTGAGCTTACTGAGTTACTGTGCTTACTGTTTACTGTACTGTGCTGTCTCATCTTGTATTGTAATTCGTTTTGTCCCTGTACTGCGCCACGGACACCTTGTGGAGCCCTATAAATAAAAATTAATAATAATAATAAGCTGCGGGTTTGAAAAAGTGGGGATGTTGCCTATAGCAACCAATCAGATTCTAGCTTTCATTTATTTAGTACTTTCTACAAAATGACAGCTAGAATCTGATTGGTTGCTATAGGCAACATCCCCACTTTTTCAAACCCGCAGCTTAGTAAATCTAGCCCTATGTATAACATTTTTTTAATGACATACACTGCAAATTTCTATTGACTTAATTTTAGAAACCTTGTTTTGTTTTGTTTTTTCATTTTAAATGGGTTGTCCATGAGACACCCCTCTCTCTCTTTATTGTCTATACTGAAGCACCGGAAGGGATACATTATAGAGACCCAGATGTTTTACATACTGGAAGTGTGCTGACTACCGGCAACACATTTTTATTATTATTATTATTACCATTTATTTATATAGCACCGTTGATTCCACAGCACTGGGCAGAGAACTCGCTCACATCAGTCCCTGCCCCATTGGAGATTACAGTCTAAATCCCCTAACATACACACAGACAGACAGAGACTAAGGTCAATTTGTTAGCAGCCAATTAACCTACCAGTATGTTTTTGGAGTGTGGGAGGAAACCGGAGCACCCAGAGGAAACCCACGCGAACACGGGGAGAACATACAAACTCCTCACAGATAAGGCCATGGTCGGGAATTGAACTCATGACCCCAGTGCTGTGAGGCAGAAGTGCCAACCACTGAGCCACCGTGCTGCAGGAACGAGCAAGTAGCCCAGGCGCGTGCCAGAAGTTTGTATATACCACCATATAGCTTGAATTCTGCATCCCATGTAGGTAATCTTCTGGGGTTAAACTAGATATTGTTCTTTAAGATAAAGCTCCCTAGGCAAGAAAATAATAGTGTTTGTTTTTCTATTTAAGCGGCTGTTTTTGTGGTAATGTCTGGAATGTGCTTTTTCTTTAAAATGTTATAGGCTACATGTGCATTAAAGAAAAGCAAAAACTTTTTTTTTCCTCTCTCACAGTCTGTAAAATATAATCAGGGCCAAATTGCTAGCCTAATTTTGCATTAATGGAAGCTTTTATGAGAAACTCTGAGAAACTAATCTCCTTAAAAGCCTGTATTACAATACAGTAGAGGCATATTGCAGATTGCCAAAAACTCACCCCAGAAGCTATTAAACAAAGAACAGCTGGGAAGTCAGTTTCCTTCATGTCTCCCCTAAAGAATTTACACACATTTTTTATTTAGAAATGTTAAAGCTGGCCAAACACGTACCATTGGCCCGAGCACCATATGCAAAGGTCACTGTCCAATTGAGCCACACATGTGAGTGGCCAAATTGAACAAGATCCGTTCGTTTGGCACTTGGGCCGAGCCTTCGAACCATTTCTGGCTTACATTGGGGCCTGTTAGCGTGGTCAGAAGATAATTGAATAGTCAATACAATAGCGGTTATCTGTCCAACACCTTTTTCAACACAATTGATAATAATCCAAGAGACTTAAAAATCAAGTGGATAGAAATTTAAGGGCAACACATGCTGCTAACGACCAGCTTCAGCTATATACGCCGTTAGGGGTCCGTGCATTGTGGTCAGTCAGTGACCATGTGTCCGTCATGTCAATCATTGACCAATCAGATTATCAACTATTTCAGTGCACATCTGTTCAGTCATGAGGGTTTGATTGGGCAGAGCAATGTTTTACGACCAGTTGTGATATGCCGCTGATCACCGACAAAATATTCAGCATGTTCAGAAGGCATTTTGAAAAGCTTATCGCTCTCCTTCAGTCAAGTTGCATTATTTTTATGTTCGGAAACCATTCAGCAAAAAAAGGTGACATCAACTTTATGCTGCTGATATTTCTGTTTTTGAAACGGAAAAGTCAGGACAGTCTCAGTCTCCTTTCAGGTCACTGGAAGGCATATTCACACACATGCTCTATGACCCAATATATCCCCAACTAGCCATAGCTCTAGTAAAGGACCTAGAAGGATTTATACACTGCATATAACGACTACCTCTAGGTGGGCATAGTAGAGAACCAAAGCTAAATAAAAACAGGAAAAAAACAAAAAGCGAGTAATAAATAATATGCTGATCTTTCAAAGTCTTAAAGAAAAGTAACCCATGACTGGATTAGTTGTTTATACTAAACAAGAACACTAACTGCATATATATTAAGGTTGGGATACTGAACTGTTTTTAAATAGATTTTTCTCAGCTTTAACTTGCAGATACATTAAAAGAACAAAAACTTTATTTATATTACCCTTTTCTTCTTATTATTTTTTTATTGTACGATTGGACAATGATTATTCATTCACATTGGTCCCTGAGGCAATGGAGCTTACCACCCAATTCCATAATACTGATATGTAAACTAGTAGTTTGTTGGTCATGGTCAAATCAAAACCCCGGTGCTGTGAGGAAACCATACTAATCCCTGTGCCTTGCATAAAGCTCTTTATTAAAAGCTCCTCTTCATACATGTGAAAGTAAAAGAAAAAAAAAAATATATATATTTTGTACCCCCTTACCTCAATTCTGCAGTCCAGCCTTTGCTGCCTGGGCCACGATGATGTCTGAACGTTGGTAAATAAATGCTGTAGCAATGGAAATATATCACAATGGTGTTTATTTGTTAAGCATGTCCTATATAAACAGGGAAAGTGATTAGGTATAGAACCCATGACCTTAGGCAGCAATGCTAACCACACCCATAATCCTAGCAGGTTTGTTGTCTGATTCTTATAAATATTGGTTCAGTTCACAAAATTGCTGCTTCCCCTGGGTGTATTAGACCAGTGTCCTTTAATATTTTTGTACAGTAAGTTGACATAGCAAGTGTTTAAAGCTTTCTTATATCTCTAAGTGACAATACAACAATTAGCAGCCATACCATTGTAAATGGATTCTAATTTTTATTCTCTTTAATGGTGAAATTCACAGAACACTTATTGCTTCTGTTTAATTATCTCAACGTATAGATTTTCGTTTTTGCCTATGTTTGCAATTGATGTGAAATAACATATATATCGGTTTATTTTTTTAGAGCCCTGTTATCTTTTTAACTACTGCAGGCCATTAATTAATCTGTCTGGTAAAATATGGTACACGGTCCCCGGTATATCTCGGTTTATTTATAGCCAGTGATGGGGAAGCACTGATCCATAAACACTCACTTTGCAGTTCCCGGCTATTAGAATGCAGGAGGAGTTTTTGGCTGGACTTCCACGTACCTTTCTGAAGGGAAGCGATTAATCTCTGAGATGTGAATGATACATTGAAGTACTTTCACAGATAGACTGGATCCCCGTCTCAGCGGTGATCAGAATTTCAAATAGCCCCTGCAAGTCGATACCCTCTCTGGTCAGCGATCCGAGACAGAACAAAATGTCATATACTAGGTGTCTTTCATTACACGTTAGAGTAAGTTATTTCAGTATTTTGTCCCGGGGGAACCAATGTGTCTTCCAGAACATTTTAAGAGCTTATTAAACAAAAGGAACAACCTGAATTTGTAGGTTACTTTCCTATTTTTGTTCTTCAAATGCAATTCGTTATATTATAGTTGTACATAGGTTTTAAGATACAGTATCTTGTCTATAGAAAATGCTGGGACTTGTAGCTCCACAACCATTGAGCCAGCCTTGGGTACTTAGTTGGGTTATTAGTCTTCAGGCTGGTAAACATTGAGATCTGACTTGTACCATCATATTTTCTGGTTTCAACATTGTTAGATTAATTCTCCCATCAGTCCCTGGCAAGTTGCTTACAGCTATGATGTATTCCGGGAATTTAGATGTTAGCAACATCTTCAGCTCTCTATATTGTCTACAATGCTTGGACAGTGCATGTTTTCTGAAAAGCAATAATGAAATTTTACAGTTGTTAAGGTGCATTTGATTATGTTCTGAACAACTCAAAGTATTCAGTGTTCTCCGTTTTGCTCTTGCGTTATGTCCCTAGTTTATTATATTATTACTTTATTTTTTATTTTCCACATGTGAGTAAAGGGCTGCATGCGTTGGTAGAGCATACTTGGCAACTCTTCCGGAATGCTTAGGATACTCCCGAATTCCGGGTAGGTCTCGCGGACTCCCGGGAGAGCTGGCAATTCTCCCGCATCTGCCCACTTCCTTGTGAGGTGGGCAGATTTGAAGCCTCCATGATGCTATTATCCGGTAATCGCATCGTTTTGGCCAAAATGACGCGATTCACGGAGCACCGACCCCTCACGCCCACCTCTACTCCGAGACTCCTGGAGGCCAGTCTTTAAAGGTTGGGAACTATGTGGTAAAGGTGTCATGGTGTGAGAAGGGGCAGTTGTTTAATCAAGATTAGGATCCCGAGGATGGAGCAGGGTTCCCGATAGCACAGATTTGTGAAGTAATGTACTGTCACTTATCATGATAATAGGGATATCATAATGAAGTAAAAACTTCCTCTATAGGAAACCAAATTCAATTTGAGCAAAGTATTAATTCCCCCCCCCCCCACCCATAGTTTTATGTATTATAATTTAGAGGCTTTTGACTGCCCCAGTTTGATCCAGGGCCCCTACAATTTGGCTACTGGCTGGCTATCAGCTGGCAAAGCATGCTGGGGCTTGTAGTTCCACAATAACTGGAGGGCCACAAGTTGTCCAGGGCTGGTATAGCAAATAACCAAGTTTCCAGCTACATTGCTTGCTGTCTGCCATAGCAAGCCAGTGATGAGGGTAAGGGCAATAGCTCTAAACTTGATTTCCTAATGTGAGCTTAGGAACCCATATGACGACGTTGCAGAGAAGTGGTAAATAAACTTCAACACTTTGATCAAATGGATCACTGCAATTACATTTTCTTCAAAGAATGATCTTCCTTAGCAATACTGCGGCATTTCCAGATAGCCTTGTTTCAACTTTTATGTCTATTCTTTGTTATTTCAGTTGTGCTCCTTTAAATGCATCCTATAGTCACTTTATATATTCTTATCTGCGTCATCTTCAAAGAGTTCGTTATATTAGAAAATGGATTTCGCGTAATAATGGTAGACGAAGTAGTGGAATTCTAATACTAATTAACTATTTCTGCTGTAACAAACGTGAGGTCTCAGGACTGATGTTTTGGATGGGTCCTTTCTAAATGTCAGACATGGCCAGTGCACAGCATGGTATTGTCTGGGTAATGGTCTCTAGATCTGAATTCCTGAGCAGTGGGGAAAGCTTTAGAGCTTTAGGAGTGCTCATTTTGCAATGTGTGTGTGTGTGTGTTTTGGATCAAGCCAAATGAATCCTTCATGGCGATCAGTAATGGTCTGGTCAACCATCTAGTGCGAGATATTGTATCTGGTAATTACTCTACATTGGAAAAGTTATTGCCATGGGTAATCATAAGGACAGACCTGTACTCTTGCAGGAGAGCTTCCAACACCGCTATATTGCGTATTAATGGTTGGCATCAGGGAACAGTTTTAGGGGGATTGAAGAGTTTTATCTAAAAATTATTCTCCTCGTAGATTTGGAAGGCGCCACAGTGCTCCGCAGGGCAGTACAGTAGGGAAAACAGGACACGCATAAAACAAGGACGTACAAGGCAGAAAAAACAAACGTAGACATGAAACCAAAGGGTTTGGAGGACCCTGCTCATTAGAGAGCTTACATTCTACGTGGAAGAGGGCACAAGAGGAGTGAGTGTGGCTCAGAGTGGAGATCGGGACGGCTGTGAGGGTATATGAGTGTGAATAGTATCACCAGGGGTATTTAGAAAATGTTTAAGGATTTGAAGGCTGTGGGAAAGCCTGATTGAGCGTGGTAGGGAATTTCATAAGTGTGGAGCAGCCTTGGGAGAAGTCTTAAAAATGGGATTTAATCACGATTTGCAGTAATCTCAAACAACTGCATGGTCCATCATGGAGACCGTTCCCACTACTAGCCCTAACACACTTATACACACTCACACTTCCTGTAGGGCATTTGATTAAAGGAATGCAGTTGTCAAGGTGATGCCTTACCTCTACCTGGGTTCAGAAGAGACACTTAATTAACATGCAGTATGCTGTGGGCATCCTGCCTCTGAAATGTCAGTACTTTTTTAATACACTTTCTGCATTTCAACAATATAAAGTAATGTCTCCAAAGCATGCTGTGCCGATACTAAAAAATAACTTATTTTAATAATTATAAAGTTATTTATTTACATTTTTATTGGGAGGATGCAGGCACATTCACTAATGGAAAAGTTTTTTTTTCACATCTTACTCATTATCTGTTCATATAAGTTACGTAAAATAAAAATATATATTCTAAGACCCTAGCAAAGCTATTTAAAATTATCTTGTATGGACTAAAATGTATTCCTGGTGAAACCAGCAGATTTTAAAAAAACATTAAAATTGGTCTGGTCACAAAGGGTTGGAAACTGTCCAGATATGAAGGGGTTAAGGTGTAAGTTTCATGAAGATATAAAACACTTGTCTTATAGGCTCCTTTCTATGTCTTTCTCATACTAAACAGCTTGAAATAAGTCCGACATCAGATAAAGACATCCGCAGAAGCTTTTTACAAGACACAGTTGAGTGCAGATTTGAATACTTTCTATGGCACTATTCAAATTTACTGGGGGGGGAGAATAACATAATCTCCTTTCAGCTGAGGTAGTCTTCACTATGTGCATCCTTAATTATGTTTAAGAATATTGCTTTACCTTCGCCTCATGGTAATGAGATACTCTTGACTATGTAATGGATTTTTGACAAGAAGACTGTTCCTGGCTTAGCACTGCAGCTTCAGAGGAGCCTGTGAACCATCCTATTGAGTGCACTTGTCGTTGACATAGAGTGGAGGCAGCCATTTTGTGGGCTGCGCCAATGTTCATGAAGACACAGCGTATTGACTCACCAGGAACCAGCAACCTTACTGAAGCTTCACTTTATATTCATTAAAGAGTACATGTTTAGTCATTACACAGAGCGGTTGTCTAGGGCACCAACGGTTAGGGGGCACCTAAAACACTGGATGAGTGACATAAGAAGATATTGGTGTCGTTATTTAAGAACATCGGGCCTGATTCCTTAAGGATCTTAACTTGAGAAACTTCTTATTTCAGTCTCCTGGACAAAACCATGTTACAATGCAAGGGGTGCAAATTAGTATTCTGTTTTGCACATAAGTTAAATACTGCCTGTTTTTTCATGTAGCACACATATATCAACTTTAAATTTCAGTGTACAAATAAGCTATCAAGTATTTGTGTGCTACATGAAAAAACAGTCAGTATTTAACTTATGTGTAAAACAGAAAACTAGTTTGCACCCCTTGCATTGTAACATGGTTTTGTACAGGAGACTGAAATAAGAAGTTTCTCAAGTTAAGATCCTTAATGAATCATGTCCATTATTTTGACCACTTACTATTGTAACATAATTGTTATTTGATGTGCTAGGGCAAGCTTCCACATGAAGGGTTCTATTGTAGTAATTTTTAGCTCTGAGATGTTTGTCTGTAAATAAGCTCCATTACGAAAGAGTGAACCACCGCCCTTCATTGTGTTAGAGGCCAGAAGTACTGAGGTTTTAAGGTTCACTAAAACATATCTGCACTATTAACTCCAGTAGAAAATGAACAAAGTATTATGAAACATTGATTAAAAGGTAAACTTTGGTACCTCATAGCAAATTATTTACAAAGTATCTCTCAAAAATTAAAAGGACGCTGTTTTATTCTGTGAGATAAAAAATACAGACATACATTATTACTGCATTTTAAATACACCAATCCTAGTAGACGTTCACTGGCTCCCGTATGTACCTGATTCTGTTTACCCTCCCTTAGGATGTAAGCTCGTATGAGCAGGGCCCATCTTCCCTCCTGTCTCCTCACCTGTTCTTCCACTCCGTCTCTACTGTATCTGCCTGCCTGGAGTTTCTGAAGTACTGGTACTTTGTGTTTATTGTTCTGTACTGTTCTACCCTGTATAGTCTACTGTTTGTACCATGTACGGCGCTGCGGAAACCTTGTGGCGCCTAACAAATAAACGATGATAATAATAATAATAATGTGCCTGTCTGCACACAGTTGTCTTTCAGCCTGATAAAGTCACTGTAGAGATAAGTATTAAGAGTCCTCTGCTATAATTAAATAAATAATTGAAATCTATCTAAATAGAATATTGACCAAAATAAATATATATATATATATATATTACTTTTAGACTGTACGTATTAAAATTAATTAGTTACTAGGTTTAATAACAAGTGTTGGTTGATTTTACCATGAAGTGCTAAAATGTACATGGATATTTGTAAAATGCCAAATCCAATATTCATCGCTTAATGACTGGATGGTTTTACTGCTGCAATACTGAGCTGTTGATGGTTGACTTTGAGCTTTATACATGTATTATTAGGTGAATTATTTGGGTAGTGTGTTCTCCTTTGCGGCATTCTACAGATAATCCTATTGAGGTAGATATGATGCATTGAGCCATTACATATTTATTGTCTGCGGCAGGAAGCCACTGTTCTGTGAGATTTAGCTCCTGTGTGATATATCTGCTTCCTCAGCTGCAATGCCACACTTTGTATTTATGATGGGCCTCTCATAGCGGGTGCCGGTGTTGTGTGTTATCCAGCGATTTATAGGTGCAAGGAATGGATTAAACCTGTCAGATGTTTGTTGAAGGGAGAGTACAGAAAAGGATATTTTATTGTGGTAAGCGAGGGCTTTGTAAATGTACTAAGTGGCGTTTTAATGTTCTGTAACCATCCCATAATGACATGTAATATCGGGATGGTAATACAAAGCCCTTACCATTTTGTAGTGTGTATATAGGGTTAATATCTTACCTGGGGGGGGGGGGGGGAATACTGGGCTTCCAATCCTGGCTATTATTCGGTCCTATTCATACTTGCTTACGCTCCCGGAATTTTTGGGAGGCTGCTGAATTTCAGGGAGTTCTCCCGGACTCGTAGGCAACCCTCCCGGACCCTGTAAATTGCCGAAATATACGGCATTGAATACCGGGGGGGGGGGGGTGCGGGGAGAGGGCTTAATCGCGTCTTTAAGCCCCGCCCCCGCTATTCAATATTCAATACCCAGCCTCCGCTATTCAATACTTTGAAATTCCTGTATTTCAAAGTAGGGGAGGGGCTATAGTGATGTAACAACATCGCCACGCCCCTCCTGCCCTCTGTCACATGATCTGTACTCGGGATCTCCCGGAGTACGGATTTAAAAAAATAGGCAAGTATGGTCCTATTACACATACTAAGTTCCATTTTTATTTGCCAGACTTGTAATATGCCATGTGAATAGGAACTGCCCATTCACGTGTGCAGGCGAATTGGACAGATCCTTCTATTTGGGGAGATGGACCAGATTATATCAAACTCAATTTGTTGGCAAGGTGGCATTCATGGCCATATTTTTACCAGTGCATGCTGACATAGGATCAGTCCCTATTATCCGTTTATCAGGATGAACAAAAATTTTGGGTCACGTTATAAAGTTACCAAGTTGTCTATTGGCATCTCTGTGTATGCACAGTGTAAGGGTCACATATTAACATCATGGACCCACTCCGCAGCCGTACATCTATTTTAAATTATACAATTTTTAATTTAAAATCTAAATGTACCAGTAAACATAGCTGTCAACCCTTTGTGAGATTCCTGATATATTTACTAATTGTGATATTTACCCTTTAAGGCTCATTAAATTGTGCCCAAGATAGACATTTTGGCCATGTGAAAAGTGTTCATAGGGATCAATGACCACATTCGCTGTTCTGCAAGGCATATGGTCCCCGCACCCTCTCCGTAGCAAGGGCAAAATGGCCACATATTATAGAGAAAGTAGCTAATATATAAGAAAGAAAAGTGACAAGGGAACTTACACCTTGCTGACACATATGGTGACCGCTTCATTCTACCCAATCTCCAAATCAACGGATCTGTAGTCCAATTGTACAATTTGTTAGATGGTTGGTCCAAATCGCCAGCGGATGTGTTCATTTTGGTGTATGGATGACTGCGCACACTTGTTGATATGTTAATGTGCCGAATAGCTTTTTTTGTTCCGTCCCAATCAAATCAGACCACAAGGAGATACCAGGTTAACTTAAAAGGACTAAATTGCGCAGGGACATTATCATATATGAGGCCAGTTTAATTTATTTCCTTAAGCAAAAATCCAGGTTTATTGGATTAATGGCTTGGCTTGGCAGCACAGAGCTGGGAGCGCTGGCATTGAAAACCAAGTGGGCAAGTAAAACATCTGTTTTGTATGTAGTGAAAGTGCCTCCTGAAAGCCAAGAAAATTCATGCATGAACCGTGTTGAGAACACGCATAGTTTCTTGAACCGGTAGGTTGGGATTGGTTTGCCAGAGTTGATGACTTTCTTGCTCTCCTACAGGTAATGTTACATTGGGTTGGGGGAGGGTGTCTGTTTCCAGAGTTGAACATCTCCTTTAGAAATAATTACTTTCCTCATTATCTGAAATGTATGATTGGCAGTTCAATCCCGCTGAATGGATCAAAAGTACATTTGCAATATTCATGTGTTTTGGATGTGCAAATGCTGACCTCCTCACGCCATTACATAAAGAGGCGCACATGCCCTATATATGCCATTAAGTTCATACATGCAGATTGTTAGTGCTTGTGTGGGCCCATTAATACAGCACAGTGGTTGTCACAGAAACGCGTGGAGATTTGATGCTGCAGACATGCCTTATTATTGAATTGGATGCAGTTATTCTAGTCACACTAGAGATTAGAGTCTTGGCTGACAATTCTGGAAGTATTATCTTTTGTTTATAAAAATTCCAACTCATTCCGCCGGGATGTGTAGTAAGACGTGATAGGGATATTGTTGTGATATAAATGTATTTGGTAAAAAGGAAATATTGGTGAGGTAAATTTTTAAGGGCAAGGTAGTTACAGCTCTGATCTCTAGGCACAGTTCATTGTGGACTATAGTTCACATTTTTGTGTTTCGTGCTTTTATGAGCATTTGAATTTTTGTCCTATGTCTGCTTTTAAGGTTATCTCTTTGCCAATTTTCAAAGCAGCATTTGAAATCTTTTCTCTCAAAAGTGTTCCACAGGCCATGATACATTTGTGCTTAATGGGGCCAGCCGTCGTATGTCTTGGGCCTGATTAATGGCGCAGTGTTAATGTAGTTACGTCCTGGGTGAATTCAGAGTGCGCCTGGCGGATGTCGCGTAACATGTTCAGGTTAAGTCGTCAAAGAAGTGGTTAAATTGGCAAATGAAGATATTTCATAAGCTCTCATGAATTAATTTTTACAAGTACGTCAAAACAACAGATGACAAGTGGACTAAATCATAAAGTCGTAGAATTTATGTAGATTAAACGTCAACATAAAAGAAGATTGATTGTCATTCCAGCAAGCTGGAGACGGATAAGAGATGGGAACAGATGGCTGTAAACCAAAGTGTGATTCCCAACAAAGTACTTAATGAAGAGTACACACTGCTGGTAAATAACGCGTTTCTCCGCAGTGCTCAACGTGTCTACGGCCTCTGTGTCCCATCTGACTTTGTCATGTGGTTGGGAATAAAATTCATCAGTGAGGTAGATGCTAATGTGGTCTGCATTCAGCAAAATGAATGCTAATGTGACATTTTTTATACATATGGTTTATTTTTCTTTCTCATTAACCGCTCAATGAGAAAGAACATTTGTTAATGGTGCTTATTCAACCCATAAAGTTCTAATACTAAATTTAGCAACAAAATAAAGGAATTATGGTGGTGCACTCAACCTAATATCATTGAGATATCCTCCCCTTGTCTTATATGCTATGGAGAAGGGGAAAGATGCAAGTCTATCCCTCTCTCTTCTAACCTTGTTTCGCTCTCTCGCTCTCTCTCCTCTGCCCCCCGCTCTCTCTCCTCTGCCCCCCGCTCTCTCTCCTCTGCCCCCCGCTCTCACGTTCTTCAAACCATTCATGAACAATTTTTGCAGTGTAGCAGGGCGCATTATCCTGCTGAAAGAGGCCACTGCCATCAGGGACTACCGTTGCCATAAAAGAGTGTACTTGGTTGGCAGCAATGTTTAGGTAGGTGGTACATGTCAATGTAGCATCCACATGAATGCCAGGACCCAAGGTTTTCCCCCACAGAACATTGCCCAGAGCATCGAGCCAGCTTGCCTTATTCATATAGTTCATCCTGGTGCCATCTCTTCCCTAGGTAAACGACACACTCGCACCCAGCCATCCCCATGATTTAAAATAAACCGCGAGTCATCAGAGCAGGTCACCTTCTTCCATTGATCCATGGTTCAGTTCTGAAGCTCAAGTGCCCATTGTAGGCACTTCCGGCGGTGGACAGGGGTCAGCATGTGCACTATGACCAGTCTACGGCTCCGCAGCCCCATACGCAATGCACTGTGTGTTCTGACACCTTTCTATCATAGCCAGCGTTAACTTTTTCAGCAGTTTGTGCTGCAGTAGCTCTTCTGTGGGATTGGACCAGACGGGCTAGCCTGTCACCCATGACCCTGTTGCCAGTTAGGCGGTTGTCCTTCCTTGGACCACTTTAGGTAGGTATTAACCACTGCATACCGAACAAACACCCAGCAAGATCTGCCATTTTGGAGATGCTCTGACCCATATTTCCTGCTTCCAGAACATCAACTTCAAGAACTGACTGTTCACTTGCTGCCTAATATATCCCACCTCTTGACAGGTGCCATTGTAACGAGTTAATCAATATTATTCACTTCACTTCTCAGTGGTTTTAATGTTGTGGCTGATCTGTGTACTTTTTATTCGTTTTTTTAGTGCAGTTGTTTCGTTGCCCAGAGGCCGATGGAACCTTTTTAGGACAACACTATAACCTGCTTCAGAGCATCTATATAATGTTGATTTTCCATTTGAGTCTCTGCTGAGAGGGGCCAAACCTGTTCATACGGACTGGGTCCTCCTTTTATGCCAGTCTCCCATCATTTACATGGTGCTAGATTAAGTAATAATACATAGCCGTCTTAGTCCATTTTTCCATCCGCTGCTTCTCAAACACATCAATTTCATGCCATGTAAAGGGTGCCTTTTATCCAGAATGTTTTGAGATTTCTTAAAATCTCCATCATAGAATGGCACGTTATCAATCCTGTGTTGGTTCAATGAGCAATGTTTTGAATGTGAAATTATAGTACTATTAACTCACATTAGACACAATGTTCTCATTGTACTCACCAGAAGGATGGAAGATATTATACAGTGGTGAGTGAGCATTACCATAGTATTGTGAGCTGTGTATTATGATTTTGGTGTGTGCAAAAGCCAAACTCGACATAACCATTTCTCATTAACTTACATTGTATTATTTAACTTTTTCTGTGTAGCAAACTTGATTGAAAGGGTAATAATTTGTTTCAGAAGGGGTAGACACTTTTATGGTATTTGATTATGTATCAAACCATAATCTCAACAGTCCCCATTTTTTTTTACAGCTAGCAGAAGGGATGAGCCCTATACGATTACATAGCAAACATTTGATGAAGAATGGTTGTGTGATCTGGTGTGAATTAGGCTGATCTTCTACATAATCAGCACCCTACAGACATGGACAAGTGTGTATGTGGTCATATTGTGTGTGTTTATATAATCTGGAAAGTATGGGACTTTACATTATGCACTGTGATTGGCTAGATGGCAGCTTGTTTCATACCGTCAGAAATACTGCTTCTGTCTGTTTTACCTTTACCCCACCTAGACAATGGTCTAGTTCATAAATAATTCACTTATTCAGCTCCTGTGAGTGCTTTCTATCTATTCATCTATCTATCCATTCATCCACTCACACTGTTGGCAGGTATTGTGCTAGTAAAACTAAAATGCAGTTTGATCCAGTAATGTGAGTATGTAACATTCTCCATGTATGAAGGTAATTGATATGCAAATGAATACAAATAATTGTTCTATTATCAGCCATACTATTGGGTATAACAAGTGCAGTTATTCATTTTCTGGGCACAGAAAAGCTTCTGCTGTTGTTGTTGTTGCTTTGCTGCAAACGCTGTTTTGAAAACATGATCTTCCATAGTGGATAAAATCTCCTCTGCGACACTGGCTCAATTGCCAACCAATCAGATTGGTGCATCCGGCTTTCTTTCCATGCCCTGACTGTTTGGTTTTCTTTTCCTAGGTCCCTGCAGATGGGAATGCCGGACTGCTGGCCGAGCCACAGATTGCCATGTTCTGCGGCAAACTCAACATGCACATGAATGTTCAGAATGGGAAGTGGGAGACTGACTCCTCTGGAACAAAGACCTGCATTGGCACCAAGGAGGGCATCCTACAGTACTGTCAGGAGGTAGGTGCCTGCTTACTGTGCATTCAGAATGTACCATTCAAGCCATGGGGGTGTGCAGCTTTTACTTTTTCATTCCACAGCACCAGAAAGATTTATTATCCTACTAATTCTAGCATAAATAATTTGACGTAAGAGCCGCTAAACTGCCTTTGTGCGTCCTTGGTGACCTGTGTATTTCTGACCGTCTCTCTATCATCAAATGGCTATAGAGCCCCACAACGGTTTTAATAGGTCAGCCCAAAAATGATACTGTGGGGGGCAGTTATGAGACTAGTTCACAAAATTCTGCTCTAGAACCAGTCATGGTCTCGCTATCTTTTCTAGTCGTGTTTACACAATGAAAGCCGATGTTGTTTGCCATGGGTTTATTTAAAAAAATCTGCACATAAAATGCTGTAAACATTCTTTTATGGTCTATATAAACAGTAAAAGATGGCTCTCCACCCAATAATTTTTTTTTTTTTGAAATATATAGTCCATATACACCTCTTAACACATCCTTTATATAAGACGGCTGCCGTCCTTCAAAATATCGGATGGAAAATTCGACCAAATAGCATCTAGAAAACTGAAGAAGGAGAAGGGGCACCCAATAGTGTAGTATTTCTGGGAATTACACCCCAAGAAAAAGGTAATGTTAATCTGCGTCCAGATATATGAATAAAAGAGGCACATCTGTGTGAGAGTTCCGAATTCATCAGGGCAAGTCGTATTCTTACACATGTATGTATATGAGAGAGAGAGCTTATTTCACCCAATAATATGTGTATGTACCAGATATAATAGAACTATTGCTTATCTGTACTGTTTGACGTCCCTTGTAAAAAACTTGAACCACTGTTATTCTGAATATAGAGACCATATAGTGTACTATATTAAATTGTATCTGTACTAAATTTACAACACACACAGTGTACAATAAAATACAAGCCTATATGAGACCTGACAGTCTGGCCAGGATTTATCAGGATCTCAGTCCACACATTCCCTTATTCAGAAGGGCAAGAAACATTCGATGGAAGCAATAATCTCCAGGAGCAGAGGAGAGTGAATAAATCCACTGGATAATGTAGAATTAATGGTGATTTACTCAACGCGTTTCGTCTCTCTAGTGAGACTTTGTCCTATGATTTTCTTTTGTTCTCCTACTGGCCCGTTGGACCGGGGTGTAAGAACACGATCTGCCCTGAAGAATTCGGGATTCCCATACATATGTGCGTCCTTTATTCATATATCCGGTATGAAGATTAATATAATTTTTTGAGGGGGTTTAATTTCCCCAGAAATACTACACTATTGGGCACCCTTTTTCCTTCTTCTTCTGTTCTCTAAATGTTCTTTTTACTACATAACCATTTTAAATGTAAGGAAAATGGGCATTGTTTTAGAATTGGTGTCTATTTTCACTAGGTTAATGTTTGGTTTAACAATAGACAGGGAAATGTATTTAGTTGCCCTGTTCCTTCCCCTGCTGAGATGTAACAGTCTGTCATCCACACAAGTGTGAGAACATGGTACAAGTCATCATTAACATTTGCAGAAATCAACATATTTACAATGTAGAGTTTCGTACAGAGGAGCTCTCTTGTGTCCACCAGAAAAACACCATCTACAGATCTGTTCTGTTTCCAAATTAAGGACATGTTCACCATGAAGTCCCTTAAAATGAGGAGCTTATTATGGACCAGCACGTTTGCCACCTCCTTACTGTTGTTGCCACGTACACCTCCACATGGACAACATTGTGGAACAACCCCTCCCCTCATTGTGTTATGTGATTGAGAGTCCCAGCCCTACAGCTAAGCGTTGGGATTGTCCATCATATTACATAGTGGAAGAAGAGCGCATCTACAACTTGCGTGGGCAGGAGGTCTCCATTGTCACCAGGGGAAGCTGTGACCTCTGCTCTCTCAACGAGACAGTGGTTCAATGAAGGACATCCCCTACATGAGGGCAGCAAGGTGATGTTTGCTGAAATTTACGATCCATCTTGTCAAATTTGAAACAATTATATTGAACGTACATATCTACATTCATTTAGATTCAGGTAATACAACAGTGGAATTGCAATCTGAGCTGTCTTTGCATCATGCTCATTGGAGCACTAAATGAAATTTCAGCAAAACCAGCATTGATTCTAAGAAGCTGAGCGAGTTGTTCAGCAATTGTCCTTACAAACTCTTTACCTCTTTCTAGTGTGGCTTCTACCCAGGCTACCAAGATCTGGTGTATACAGAGGTGTTTATATCTTTCTTTGTGGGATTTGTTTAGTCGAGAATTAGCTCTCCAATTGTAAATGTTATTTAAATTATATTATTATTAGTTTCCCAACTTTTCTTTATTTGTGATGGGAATCTTATATTGGTGAGTGGATATAAGGCTCTCACCATAACAACCTCTTCTACTAGTCATAATAATCAGTGGAGCCATCAGAAAATATTGTACCTGATCGTGTATTAATCCTAGTAGACACTTTTGTTGACTTTTTGTTTTGTTTAATTTTATGTATGACTATCCGTCATGTCCATGGTTGTCTATGTTGGCGGCACAAGCATTTCTGCTGGATCATGTGAAAGCGATAGCCAGTCAACACAGAGCTTTCTAATATAGATCATTCAATCACTCGCACATATGACGCACACATATGAGTTTATTCTGTCTATAATCTGACTACATTAAGTGAAATGTGCCCACACCAGCTACAATTCTCTCTGCCCACTAGATTGTGATATATCTAATTGGCTGCAGTTCACAAAGCATATGGACCTATAATGACTGCCTATTCTCACCATTATCTGCTCAGGATCTTTCAGATGTCAATCGGGACTTGCAGGAAATGCAGACAGGCGTTGTTCAACTTAAATACCATAGAGCTGGATCTTTCACCAATTTGGGCATATACACAGAGGACCAGATTGACCCAATCCAGTCTGTATCATGGGGATTATTGACCAACAGATTTTTCCATTTTTGCTATCAAATCCAATCCAGAACGATTTGAATTGATCATTTGGTCGGCCAACCACATTGAAAGTTTCTTAACGCATGTCTACATGTGGATAGCTCACGCTCTAAAGAAACCTGAATTCAGCTATCAGTCATTGAATCAATCGGGTACCAGGGATAAAGTGCAGAAAGAAGTCCCAGCCGTTTACAACATTATTTTGTTGCAGAAATAATCAACAACAGTGTGGCGCTCAACCCAATCCAACCATATCCAAATTATATTAGTCCCAGAATGTCCAGCACTTCCTTATTTACAAGGTGGCAGCCAAATGTCCAAGAACCAAATGGTAAATCCAGTATCAATAAACCTAAGAAAGAAAAATGGTGAGAAGAGAGCCTGGTAGTGCAGTATTCCTGGAGTCATACACCAGTAATAAAACGTGGTAAGTATTCGGTGTACCCAACAATAGTGAAAGATGGGCACATCACTAGTGAACCCCTCTTGTCACCTCATCATCAGCAATTTAAACTCTTGGAATCTCCCAGTTATAAGTTGCGGAAACCATATGAGATAGTGTAGTATATTGTGGTCAAAATAATACAGTGATAAACACCAGAGGCTTATGTGCTACCAGATAGATAATGAATAGAAGCTTATCTGTTTAATTCCTGGTATCCCCCAATGATTCTGGATGGCCTCAGCTATATTGCTCCAAATAGAAAATGAGGACTATATAGTGTAGCATTTAAAAAACACTTTAATCCAGTAAATAGTTAAAAAATACACTGACAAACAAACATATATTCAGGGCTTATCTGTTACAATGTCCTTAATCAGCAATTCGTAAATGCAGCTGTGCCAAAGATCAGGTCCTAATCCTATAGCCAACATTTCCCGGATTCAGTGGTAGTCAGTGCAGATACTGCTTGCCGTATGCTGGCAACCTTAACGCATTTCGTCTGGGAATGACTTCATCAGGAGGGCAGTCACATACAGAAATTTGTGTCTTTAAATAGCTGGGGAGCGCCATTTTGCGCCTGCTTACTCATTGAAACGCAGTGTGCCTTCGCGAGACATCAGCATTGTGAGATTTTCAGCGGACGCTCAGATTCTCGGAGCAAACATTTCAGACCACACTATCGTTCCCTACTTAGATCAGAGCAACTGCTTCTAAGTGTGACCAGCATAGCATAGAACGTTTACTCAATTATAGACTTATATTTGTATAGTGGTTAATAATAAACATACTCTGCATAATAATGGCTATTGTTTTAAAACCAATGCTTATTAAATCAAAGTGATATCTTCTTACAATAAATATATATTGGGTATATTGGGACCTAAAATACTTCCTACATACATAATACAATCATAATACCCTAAAAAAAATATAAAAACATGTTACTATAAAGAGAGATACAACCTACAGTCTAATAAACAAAACTATTTATTAAGGTTCAGAGAACCATATATTCAGCTTGCCTATGGGAGTATAAAAACCACAGGTTAGAATCTTCAGACTAAAATCTAACTCCTAAAGCATAAAGTTGCAAAGACCTACTTGGTGAAATTACTTAATAAAAAGGGGACAATTTCATAACCTTTATTTAGTCCATGAGGAGCGAGAGTGTTTAGCTGATAATTCCAGAACATCTCTCTTTGAGCCAGTTTTCTCTGAAGGTCCCCCCCCTTTGTCCCAGCTTAACGTGTTCTATGGCACAAAAGGATATTTGTGTGGGAGCGGAGTTATGTTTCAATAAGAAATGTTTAGATACAGAGCGGCTTTCTATTTTATGTTCTATATTTCTTACGTGTTCTAGAACTCTTAAGTTTCAGGGAGCGTTTGGTCTTCCCCACATATTTCAGTCCACAACTGCATTCCAAAAGGTATATCACAGAGGTTGTTGAACAGTTCATGCATTGTTTCATTTCAAATTTCATGTTATTATCAAAATTAAAAAAGCAAGGCTTTTTAGACTTAGCGTATTTACATACATTACAATGAATATATGTCATACAACCTCTAAAATCTAGGAAATTACCCTTAAGCTTAGTACTTTCTATAAGCATCCTCGGGGCTACTAGATCTTTTAAGCTCTTATTTTTCCTGAACATAAACTCATGTTTCTCAGGTATAATCACCAAGATGGGGTCCAGAACATACCAGTGTTTTGAAATGGTAGGTTTGATCCTATCTTCACTACAATTATACTGTCTTATGAAGAGGATGCTCTCTTTCGTTTTTTCTTTCTTCGAATATCTTAGCAAATCGGCCCTGTCCACTTGCTCAATCTTATTAATAGCGGTAGATATCAATTGGTCAGGGTAACCTCTACATCTAAATCAGTCTGCATACATTTTTGTTTGATCCTTCCATTGACTTCACTACAGTTCCTTTTAATTCTGTAGAACTGTGAATACGGAATGTTAGTCTTCCAGCGCTTAACATGTCCACTCTTAAAGTGGAGATAACTTAGTGTCTACATTTTTTTTATATAATATTTTGTTAAGACTTTATCATCTTTATCATGCCGCTTCGGAAACCGTATGAGATAAACAGAAAGAACCAGAGATAGTGTAGTATATTGTGGTCAAAATAATAGTGATAAACACCAGAGGCTTATAGATAACGAAGAGAAGCTTATCTGTTTATTTCCTGTATCCCCCAATGCTTCAGGATGACCTCCGCTATATTTATCATGAAAACCAAGTCCAATTATTCAATATGGTCGGTATCTCTCTTTGCAGTGAATTTAAGATTATATTTATTATCATCTATGTAATCCAGGAAGGAATCTAGTGATTCTTTATCACCCGTCCATACTGATATAATATCATCTATGTATCTTTTGTAGATAATAATATTATTGGAATATGGATTTTGCTCATAAATATACCTATGTTCCCAACTGGACATTAAAAGATTAGCAAAACTGGGAGCGAAAGAAGTCCCCACCGCAGTACCACACACTTGTAAATATACATTGTATTATGTATGTAGGAAGTATTTTAGGTCCCAATATACGTTGATTTAATAATCTGTTTGAAGATATTAATCACTTTGATTTAATAAGTGTTGGTTTTAAAATAATAGCCAATATTATTCAGAGTGTGTTTATTATTCACTATACAAATATAGGTCTAATTGAGTAAACGTTCTATGCTATGCTGGTCACACTTAGAAGCAGTTGCTCTGATCTAAGTAGGGAACAATAGTGGGGACTGAAATGTTTGCTCCGAGAATCTGAGCGTATGCTGAAAATCGCAATTCTGATGGCTCGCGCAGGCGCATTGCGTTTCCATGAGTGAGCAAGCGCAAAATAGCGCTCCCCAACTATTTAAAGACACAAATTTCTGTATGTGACTGCCCTCCTGATGAAGTCAATCCCAGACTAAATGCGTTAAGGTTGCAAGCATACGGCAAGCGGTATTTGCACTGACTACCACTGAATCCGGGAAATGTTGGCTAAAGGATTAGGACCTGATCTTTGGCACAGCTGCATTTATGAATTGCTGATTAAGGACATTGTAACAGATAAGCCCTGAATATATGTTTGTTTAGGAGTGTATTTTTTTAACTATTTATTGGATTAAAGTGTTTTTTTACATGCTACACTATATAGTCCTCTTTTTCTATTTGGAGCAATATAGCTGAGATCATCCAGAATCATTGGGGGATACCAGGAATTAAACAGATCAGCTTCTATTCATTATCTATCTGGTAGCACATAAACCTCTGGTGTTTATCACTGTATTATTTTAACTACAATATACTACACTATCTCTGGTTCTTTCTGTCTATCTCATATGGTTTCCGAAGCCACACTTATAACTGGGAGATTCCAAGAGTTGAAATTGCTGATGATGAGGTTACGAGTGGTTCACTAGTGATGTGTCCATCTTTCACTATTTTTGGGTACGCAAAATACTTGCCACGTTTTATTACTGGTGTATGACTCCAGTAATACTGCACCATCAGGCGCTCTCCATTTTTCTTTCTTGGCATTATTTATTTACTAGTGTCCAATTTAATCCACCACCAATTAGCCTACAGGTATATTTGTTTTTTGGTGTGTGGGAGGAAACACATGGAGAACATACAAACTCCACACAGATAGGTCCCTGGTCGGGAATCGTACTCGTGACCCCAGTGCTGTGAGGCAGCAATGCTAACCACTATGTCACAGTGCTTTGTGTAGCGCTCTATTTCCCGCCTTGTTTGAGACATTAAGCAGTAGAAAATCTGTGTCTCTTAGTCTTTGGTTGATAATACAAGTTGAGGGTTGAAGCACAGCAGCTCTAAGGCCAGTTCTAGCAGCTTTGTTGGACCTTTCCTGTACCGAAGAAGAAAGATCAGCGCAGAAGTTGATCGCCAGAGGTCCCAGCTATATGTATGTATAAATAGTGAAGCTCCCAGCAGAGGGCTCCCCATCAAACTACTACATTATCTTTAAAAAAAAATATTCAAATGTTTGGCATTTATTTATCAAATTTTTTTTTCCTAAATCAAGGAATCAAAATTGACTTATTTTGGGATTCTTACCACTGATCAGCACAAAATGTTCTGTAATGCAATGTAAATAAAAAAACAACTCTAGGGGGTATATTTACTAAACTGCATGTTTGAAAAAGTGTAGATGTTGCCTATAGCAAACAATCAGATTATTTTTATCATTTTACTAAGATAGAACAAAATCAACCCTGGTGTGCTCGACTGGCTTCATTAATTGTACCCAGTTATAATTCATTTAATTAAAACATTATATTTTGTTTCAAAATAAACACTTTCGTTTGTAAAAGATCCCACAGTACTGCATTTTCAAAAAAGAGCTTCATTGTGAAGATCAAAGAACGCTCAAAGTAAATCTGACAACAGGTTATTTAAAAGCTCCAATTGGTGTGTGTGTATGTTTGTTGGGGGGGGAGGGCATAAGAAGATTTAGACTTACTATCCCCTGCAGCACTGTAAATTCTATCATAAGGAAATGTACAGATAATGGCACAACTGTGAATTTAACTGTGAACCTGACCATCCTCCAAAACTGGGCATTGTTCAAGAAGCAACCCTGTTAGGGAGGCTACAAAAAGGTCTATGGCTTCGCTGACAGAGTAAGTCTTCCATGCCAGAGATGGGAATTGCTGTCTGTGGCTGAATCACTTATAGATGTTGTATACATTTATTTCAATTAGTGACGCAGTGCGCTGATGTACATTATTGCAAATGTACTGATTTTTGTATTGGAAATGTATTCATTTCTGAGACAATATGTCATGTTGGAGGAAATTTGGTTTTGTAACTTTTCTAAAGGAAGTTTCATGCTAATTAGACCTTTTCATTAGAGTGACCAACACATCTTTTAAACGCCAATGGGCTGATTCCATCATTCTGTTCTAAACTCTAAATACCTTAAAATAATGACTCACATAGTGAACCTGAAATAAACCACACGGACACAGTAATACATTTTGGCGAACTAAGGTCACAGTTTATTAGAAATAGAAAGCGGATGCAGGCAGGCTACCAGTCGAAACAAACTTTATCAGAATACTTTAAAAGGGGTGGCCAGCCGGCCCAATAACCTTTTGGGGTAAACCATCAGTGTGCCCAACACAAGCCCGGTGTTTAACTACTCTTCTCTCTATTCAGGTCCTTGCTTTTCCTTGGCTTGAATGCACAGGAGGGGACGTTGATCCTTTTATCATGTGTCTTGGAGAGATAGGGATCCTATCTGAATAATGTAACAGCAAGTAATTTAGGAAATGACAGATTGATGTGAATTTTGTTAAATTTAAATTGCGTTAAACCCAGGTTTAGAGAACATATTACATTCTAAACAATGAATGTAATATCTCCGACTTTGTGGTACCAGGTAGGAAAGTGTGCTGGTTTACCCCCTGCCAACATGTGTATCAGTAACAGTATATAAAGCTGTATTTTGAATTCTAACCGGATTGTAGCATCGGAACTTCTGGAGATCACTAGTACCTCTAACTAGTGTGTAAAGTGTCAGTGCTCCTCAGCAATAAAACATCACTGCTTGAATTGCCTGCTGTATTCTGTGACCAACAGATAAGCGCTTACACACTGTGTTGAACTTAGCGTCTCTGTGTCAATGATCTGCCGGCTACTCGGCAGTCCTGATCCATAGTAAGTAGTCAGGAGGTACCAGCCAACCCACAGCAAAGAGGCGCTGTAGCAGCTATACCAGCTGCCCAGAAGTAGGCGGTTCTAGGTGCCATGAAGGAGCCTAGTGGTGACAGCGAGATTCTCCTACAACTATTGCGCAGTTGGCATTCGCAGTTGGTGACTGTGTGGTGGCAGGTGCCATCCGTAGGAGTGGTCAATAACACTCGATTACTGACAGTGAGACAGAAACCCAGCTAAATAAGAACTTTCCTTCTCAGTCTTCCACCAACTGACCGGCTGGTAGAGTCAGCCCATCCGGTCACACTATCCATGGTACAACTATAATCCAGGTCCTTCCATTCTGGATGAAAACTTGCAGATATCATGTGAAAGATTCTCATACCAAGTTACGGCAGATTGTAGTGTCTGATGAGACAAAGATTGAACGTTATGGCCTCATTAATAGGATTTATGCTTGGTGCACATCTAACACTGCGCTTGATTCATAGAACGCTATTCTTACCATAAGGCATGGTAGAGCATAATGGAGATTTCTGCTTCGAGACTGAAACAAAAAATGGATTGGGCTTCTTAGAAGAAAATCTGCTGCTGTTTGCAAGACTCCAAGGACATGAAAGTAGATTTATATTCTAACAACACAATGACCCACAGTATAAGCCACACCGGAGTAGCTTAAATACACAAGGAAGTCTCGGAGTGGCCCAGTCAAAGCCCAGACTGCAGTCCCGCTGAGATTATCTCTCTTCATCCAACCTGATGGTAATGGAACAATATTGTGTGAAAATTGCAGAGAACACATGTCTAACACTGGTGGAGATCTACCCAACTAGTCACAGCTGCTGTACGTGCAGCTATATGAGCTTCTGCCAAGTATTATTATACAAGGGAGGTGATTGCTGATCTAACCACTTGGGCCATTTTTTATTTGTAATTAAGAGATGTTGTGTTGATAGTGGTTAGGATGCCAGAATAAATCCATTGTGATATAAAAAATACAATGTGGAAAATGTCAAAGGAGGTAAATACTTTTTATAATGGCTCTGTTGGGAATCTTATTTAGTAAAATTGATTTTTTTTGGGGATGTGTTCTTCTATTAATGGTATATGACTGAACCCCTCCCTATAGTGGTACTTTAGTGGGGGTCGTTGGACCCCAAAATTGGTTGTTTTTAGAAAGGCCCATGTATTCGCATAAAATCTGGACCCCCGGTGACCACCGTTTGGCGCTGTTCCGGTCCCCCTAGAGCAGTGTTTCCCAAACTCAGTCCTCACAGCCCCCTAACAGTGCAGGTTTTCCATATCTCTCTGCTGGAGCACAGGTGTATTCATTACTAACTGACACATTGTAACAGATCCACAGGTGATATAATTATGTCGCTTGTGACCTGGAAAACCTGCACTGTTAGGGGTCCCTGAGGATTAGGGAAAGGGGGATTCAGACACCACACTATATTTAAAGTGAAAAAGCCATTTAACTAGCAAGAAAAGTGCATAAATTCAGTTTAGGGGTTAGCCGTTCTTCAATTCGTACTTTTTTGTTTCGTTAGATGAGCTTTATATTTTAATTGGATATATTTTTGTTGTTAACCAGTACAATGCTAACAATCTATCATTTTAAAAATATCCAATTGTTTTAAAAAAAGCGAAAGGCTTTTGTGTTGTTCAAAAGTGTTTTGCTGAAAAGGCAACTGTATCTTGTGCACAGAGCAGATCCAAGCGGTGAATACAATGAATCACAAAGCCGTTAACAGATGGGATGCCCTCAAACTATTCTACAGTCGTGTTGTTTGATTCACATCTGCAGCCAGAACTTATTATTGTTTGAGATTGCTGACATTGTGCTCATCATCATTGCTTGACAAGGCTCTTAAATATGAAAACGGTGTCAGTAGAATTTAGAAGTTTGAATATCTAAACTCGGCTTAATGGGGAAAAAAAAATGACAACTTTAAAAGGTGATAATTTTAAGATTTTCTTAAAATTTGAAGTGATAATTGCAACAAATAGCTTCTTGTAACGCTAGAAGATCTCTTATCCAGACACCTGTTATCCAGGTTCTGAAAATTAGAAAGTGTAATAGTCCCTCTGGTTTCTCCGTGAAAAAAATATATACTGCAATCTAGACTAGTGTTGGCTAACCTGTGACACTCCAGGTGTTGTGAAACTACATGTCCCAGCATAACCTTCCAGCAATGTTATATATTGGCAAAGCATGCTGGGACTTGTAGTTTCACAAACACCTGGAGTGTCACAGGTTAGCCAACACTGATCTAGACCATCACTTGTCATGGCCGCTCAGAACAGGAATGGTCCAGGCGCGATACATACAAGACTGTGCTGATCACTTTTACAAGCAGACACTGCCTGGGTCTGTGTCTGCAAATGCAGATATCACGCTACTAATCTGTCTGTCTGACATAACCATCTTATTAGATAAGAGCAAGAACACATGGAAGAAATCTGTACCATGATTTATTGATTTTGTTTTGATTATGGTCTTTAAACCATACTGGGAAGACTGTTCTGCGGAAGGCGAGGAATCTGCTTCCTTTTGAGGTTTTAGAAATCGGCAATTTCAAAAAGCTGAAGTTGTAACATAACCTATAGAGATTAAGGCACATGTCAGAGTCCTTTCATATCTCCACGATACTTTGAAGTGACACTTTATACTTAACTGAATAACTGCGACGGTGTGAAGTTAGAAGAAACATTTTCTCACCATTTTTCAGTTTAGTCTCCCCTGCGTTCCTTATGCTACTTCCATGTTGCAGACAAAGAGGAAATACGAAATACTTTTGCTCTTAATAATTCTGAGTAATGTCTGTCTTCAGCGATGGTCACACAAGTCTTTCATTAGGTTTTGGAAGAGAATATGATCACTTCAGCCGGATCTGGACTGTAGGGTGGAGGTTTAAATTACAGTAAACTGCTATCCCTCACTGCAGAAACTGATTTCTGTTTGCGATTGTCAAGAAGAAGCTGGACACCCTTTGTCTGTTTTTCTTCATCTGTTCCTTCTTTATTCATTGTATTTCACCAACAGAAATCCCTCTATATCCTGGAAGACAGTGGCCAGGAGATTCCGAGTAGGTAATTGTGTAATCGTGTCCAAAACGTTTGGGTACTTGCTTCCTCTCAAGATCTCAGTGATGGACTTGCGTTTCCTGTAACAATACTGAAAAGAAAGCTTTGTGTATATTATCATCATCATCATCAACATTTATTTACATAGCGCCACTAATTTCGCAGCGCTGTACAGAGAACTCGCTCATATCAGTCCCTGTGACATTGGGACTTACAGTCTAAATTCCCTAATACACACATAGACACAGCCAGAGACACAGGCTAAGGTCAATTTGTTAGCAGCCAATTAACCTACCAGTGTGTTTTTGGAGGAAACCGGAGCACCCGTAGGAAACCCACGCAGACACGGGTAGAACATACAAATTCCTCACAGATATGGCCTTGGTCGGGAATTGAACTCATGACCCCAGTGCACCTAAAAAGTGCCTGTAAGGCAGAAGTGCTAACCACTGAGCCACCGTGCTTAGTGGTTTAAACACTTATCCTGTATAGCATGGTCTTCATCTTTTGGCACTTTTTGGTGCAGTGTCTTCCAAACGAGGATCAACTTTGATTCTTTATCCCACTTAAAGTGTGGAGACTAGTGCTTCACTGAGAATTCCGAAGGTGCAGTATCACCATACACAGCCAACAAGCATTCATGAGCATCCTTCAACTCGTCCCCTTCTTCTTATTTTTGTTTGTTCTTTTTTAGGAACTTGATGACAAAGTGCTGCTCCAACTTCATCAAGTCAATAATTAGAACCAAGTGTCGTAATTTATAGTCTGCTGTGTCACCGGCTGTGAATAGAACATGTCACAACATAAGTCGTCATTCTCAGGCAGTGATCTGGCTAAGTAGATTACTCATAGAATGCCCCTCGTAGGACTAGCTTTCGGACCTTCCCCTTCATGTTCCAAGGCTTACAACTAATTTACAGTTACATAGGCAGCATTCAGCATAACGTCATTGGTATCCTAAATAATTGCTTCTCCATCTTTTAAACCTTGCAATACAAAACCATTCCCAGTGTGTGTGTTTAGTGGGATGGGATTACCCACTCGCAGCCTCTAAGCATGTGGGATGTCTACTAGTGGGTTATGTGTTACTCTGTTTCCTAGAGGTTGTTGTCCGCCATATGCAGCTTAGTCTACTTAACCCCCACATCTTATTTTTCTTTTTGGAATTTGTTAAAATAAAAAATAAAAACACAGCCATCACAATCTGTTATAAATGATAATGTGTCTTGGGTTTTGCAGGCTGTATGAAAACAATACTTCAAACGATGTATGATAACAATGACAGCTGAATCTATGCTGTTAAACCAGATGTTCTGGATGCCTAGTTGGCCACAATGAACCTGTAAGGAGTTTTGGATGTCTCACGGATTAGCCACCGTTTTAAACTCCTTTCTTGTTTTTTTTTGTAGTGCAGTTATAGTTTTATAGCAGGGAGCATGTGCATACCCTCTCTTATAACAAAGCTGTTACTTTAAGCAATTTTTTAAACTGCACCTGTCATCACCCCCATTAAACTACATTGGTGAATGTTCAGTGAAATAGGGCTTTGTCTTGGTGTCTGTGTTCAAAACAGAAATGATCTAATGGAGTTACATTTTCTGACACGTCAGTAGAGTTGTTGGCTAGGAGCCATCTCTAGAATACTTGCAGAATTGCCCATGTCTTTCTCATGTGCATATGGGTACCACTGGCATTGTGTGGAAATGGGGAAAGAAAATGGAAAAATACATATTTGCTGAACAAATTGAAAGCATAATAGTAGTGTGTATGTATGTATGTATGTGTGTATATGTATATATATATATATATATATATATATATATATATATATATATATATATATATATATATACACACATACACATACACATACACACACACACACACACACACACACGTATATACTATTAAATGAGAAAATGTTGAACTCCAACTGTTAAGTCGAAATGGCATTTCCCTTATGATGATCAAACATTTGTAACATATGTGGCAGGATGAAGGGGTGTCAGGAAATTGCTGTTACAAAGAAGTAACATTATTAAATGTTCCAAAATTATTTCAGCAGTTTCCTCGGTTTGGTGTCGATTAAGCAACTTTCTCTCTTTCCACTTCACAGCCGCGTCTTTGCCGCAGGGCAAATGTCTCCTGTAAACCGGGACTCCGTTCAGTGCAGCCTCTTTAATGCAGAAACACTGAAAGAACGAAGTGGTATCAGCCTTTCTTCTAACATACATAGTATTTTCCTCAGTGGGGAAATGAACTCCATTAACCTGTATAGTTGGGGATCCTGTGAGTCTCTTTCCTGGCTGCTGGTGGCACCCCCTGAGATAATGGGGACATACCAAGAGTAGAGCTTAGCGCAGCATAAGACTGGCATTACCCACAATGCTTTTCATCTTAACGCTCCATCTAACTGTTGGGATGGCTATTCTTGTCTGGATTGTTTTTTACTAGGCAACAAATCATTAGGGAGACCCAGGGAGATATCTCATATTAATAAGTGAGTTATCAGGTAAATCCTTCACTTTGATATCACTGTAACCCCCCCAAAACCAGTCAAATGTTTTCTGAGAACAGTGTTTACTCTGATAAGCGATCACCCAAGAGCTCCTACACTATTTTCTCATATGTTCATGGCATGTACACTCAAATGATCTAAGTCTAGTACTTAGATGGGTTCCCCAGGAAGTTTCTAAGAACATTATGCACAATATCATCATCATCATCATCATTTATTTTATATAGCGCCACTAATTCCGCAGCGCTGTACAGAGAACTCACTCACATTAGTACCTGCCCCATTGGAGCTTACAGTCTAAATTCTCTAATATAGACACTCACACACACACACACACGCACGTACGTATGTTTTTGGAGTGTGGGAGGAAACCGGAGCACCCGGAGGAAACCCACACAAACACGGGGAGAACATACAAACTCCACACAGATAAGGCCATGGTCGGGAATTGAACTCATGACCCCAGTGCTGAGAGGCAGAAGTGCTAACCACTGAGCCACCGTGCTGCCCAACAGTATCATATGGCTGGACCATACGGCACTTAGCCTGTCTACATAGAATCTAATTTGACCCCACTGGTAGGCTATGGAGGTTACGTAATTAACTCCTCACCCCACCTGTCCCCTTAAGTTCCTCAGCAGTCGTTACCTTTCATAAAATAACTTTAGATTATTTTCTTTTTTTACTTAGAGAACAAATACATTATCTTTATATGATACATATACAGAGAGGCATTTTAAACTTGAAACCGCAAGTAATTAAAAACAATACGCAATACATCATTCTACATTAGTAACGACAGTCTTTACTTAACCTTGGAGTGGTTTCTATAAGTACTGAAAGTCATATACCATATGACTACACACAGGCTTGGGGGATTTCTAGGTGGTTTTAATTTGACCAACAGTATGTAACAATTAGGAGTACATATTAAGTGAACATGTGCCTTACCTCTTGATACAATAAAAATATATCTATTATTGTAGCTTTGTAAGGCGCCACAGTGCTCTGCAGCGCCGTACAGTAGGGAAAACAGGACATACATAAAACAGGGGCATACAAGGTAGACAAAATAAATGCAGACATGAAAACAAAAGGTATGAAGGCCCCTGATCCTGACGGAGCCAACTTTTTATTTAGAAGAGGGCACAACCGAAACAATGAGTGTGGCTCAGAGTGGAGCTTGGGACAGCCGTGAGGGTGCATTAGTGTGAGCGGTATCATCAGGGATATGGTAAGCTCTGATAGAGAGATGGGTTTCAAAGAACGTCTAAAGATGTGAATACCTTTTGTCTGTCCACAATGGAGACATGGCATAAAAATGACAAAGTCTTGATGAAAAAAATAAGGAACAAACTATGGAGCAAATCAATACGAAGACCGACTTTTCCATGGTGCATTATGCATTTTGCGTTGTCCTCTTATTGACGGCCCCACATCTTACGCTCAGGTTGAAACATCTTCACCGTGCTCCATTCATCACTGGCGTCATTTACAACAAAGTCACCATGTCTCAGAACCGCTTGAGCTGTATTATTTGGTCTATGCCCTGGACTATGTTAGAATTGTGCAGCTGGGCTTTTCATTCACTTATTTTTTCCATTTTTCTTAAGGCTTTTATAGAAGTGGATAAGGCATAATTGACTAGAACCCCATCCCCCCCAAACACACATCCCCCCTCCCCCCACACACGCACACACTCCCAGCCCTGGGCATTTTTGCCTTTCTAAGAGCATAGTTTAATGTATGCAACTGGCCTGCGTGTATGTTGTGACAGCTGTCAGACAAAGGGACTGTATCTGGAGGCATATTTTGAATATTCTAGAAGTCTCCTTTTTCAGTTAATCTACAACTTCTTAAATCCTGATGCCGTTAACAGACCAGTAAATCTAAAATAAGTTACTGTTTATAAAGCAGAACTTCTGACCTTCTGGGAACATTCTAAAAATAAAAGCTTCTAAAAGCTGATTATATTTACAGCACGGTGGTGGGAGAAGATATGTTTAGTCTGCACTCAACTGACAAACACACATGTAAAAAACATGTAAGCTGTCTTAAGTTTAAACAGTTTTACAGAAATATTCCAGAATGTTTATTAGTATATCTTGTTGTATAAGGCAACTTGTCTTTTATGTTTAGTAATTTAGGAATAAAATAAATAGATATTGTGGTCTACCTTTAATTTAAAGAGCTGCTCTACAGCCTTGTTTTAAGTTTTTAAAGGCATCTCTCACTAAGCATCTTTATTATATCTTTGTCTCCTGTCCCTTATTTTACCTAGTGTGTTTTTGTTTTTTTGTTTTTTTTTAATGGAATTATCAGAAAGTTTACAGCAATTTAGATTATTTCAGTGAGTGTATTGATCTTGTGGGAGGCAGTGACCTGTCCAGTCCTGTAATCCAGGACAGGGCTGCATATGGCAAAAGCGAGGAGGGTAAGAAGGGCAAATAGGAAGCCTAGAACAGGGTCCTCCAGCACCACAGTAGTCACAAATGGTCCTTTTACCCTGATGCAGGAAAATTGTGGATAAACGCAATCTCTGTGTAAATCATAGTTTATTTATGCAACTTGTTCTCATTTACAGACATCCTTGAAAACTTTTAGTTTTGTCATTGTGGGTTCAGTAGTGGAGAGTGGGTATGATTCGGGAGGGAGGCCTGCTTTCCCAGGAGTCTCTGTAAAGTTTTTATTATTATCAGGGATGAGCGGACTCGGATTATCGCAATCCGAGCCCACCCGAACAGTGCGGATCCGAGGGCGATCCGAGCACTATTAAGGGTATTTCCGGCGCTGAGAAAAACTGAAAAAGAGGCTATGAGTCCAAATCCCATCGTCGGATCTCGCGATACTCTGATTCTATAAATTCCCCGCTTGCCGCCGCCATCTTCACTCGGGCATTGATCAGGGAAGAGGGAGGGTGTGTTAGGTGGTCCTCTGTCCTGCTCTTTCTCGTGCTGTGCTGTGGTGTGTCCTGCTCAGTCCAGTGGTGCTGTGTCCTGTGCTCTGTCCTGCTGAGTCCAGTGGTGCTGTGTCCTGTGCTCTGTCCTGCTGAGTCCAGTGGTGCTGTGTCCTGTGCTCTGTCCTGCTCAGTCCAGTGGTGCTGTGTCCTGTGCTCTGTCCTGCTGAGTCCAGTGGTGCTGTGTCCTGTGCTCTGTCCTGCTCAGTCCAGTGGTGCTGTGTCCTGTGCTCTGTCCTGCTCAGTCCAGTGGTGCTGTGTCCTGTGCTCTGTCCTGCTGAGTCCAGTGGTGCTGTGTCCTGTGCTCTGTCCTGCTGAGTCCAGTGGTGCTTTGTCCAGTGCTCTGTCCTGCTGAGTCCAGTGGTGCTGTGTCCTGTGCTCTGTCCATTGGTATAATTTTTTTTTTTTTTTAAATTATAAAAAAATGAGTACTGCAATATCTAACTACGTTCACTGTTCCTGCAGTATAAAAAAAATACTACTGTAATATTTAACTATGTTAGCTGTTCCTGCAGTCAAGAATAATTAGTACTGCAATATTAAACTACGTTCACTGTTCCTGCAGTCCAGAAATATTAGTACTGCAACCTTTTGGCCTAAAAACAATATTGTGAGGTGTGAGGTGTTCAGATGAGACTGGAAATTAGTGGAAATGATTGTTATTGAATGTTATTGAGGTTAATAGGAGTGGAAAAAAAAAGCAAAAAACTGGATTTTAGCACTTTTTATGCTTTTTTAAAAAAAATCAGAACCCAAAATCCTAAATCAGAACCAAAACCTTGAGTGGGGTGTTTTGGCAAAACCAATCAGAACCCAAAACCTCAAGCTAATCAGAACCCAAAACACGAAAAGTGGCCGGTGCACACCCCTAATTATTATCATATATACATATAGCACCACTAATTCCGCAGCACTGTACAGAGAACTCATTCACATCAGTCCCTGCCCCATTGGGGTTTACAGTCTAAATTCTCTAAAACACACACACAAACACACACACACACACACACACACACACACACACACACACACACACACACACACACACACACACACACACACACACTGTCTTAAGTTTGGGAGTCTCCTGGACAATTCGGGAGAGAAGGCAAGCGTGTGCAGGCTTCTGTGTTCCCATCATTCCTCTGTGCTCGCAGCCTGACGTTTGAGTGTAAACTGCAACAGATGAAGAGCCTGAACTCTGGGTCCCAGATAAGTAACCTTTCGGAACCAGGTTTTACTTTGGATATTCCTCCCAACAATTTAGCATAGGCGTTTAGTGTTCACCAAGACGTGTGCCAAATGACTTTTTCCTAATACGTCTGTTCTCTCTTTCTAACTAATTAATGGTCTGTAATTTATTTTCTGAAGAGATGCCGAGAATCCCATTTAATTAATTTCAAACATTTTAGTAACATTGTGTACTTGTAAGTCATCAAAGCACTTCATTTGTTTCCCACTGTGAACTGTGCTTCAAGTCTAAAAGAGGATCTAATACTAGGTTCAACGTTTGCTTGTTATATAACGCGTTAAGTGGTTAGCACTTCTGCCTCACAGCACTGGGGTCATGAGTTCAATTCCCGACCATGGTCTTATCTGTGTGGAGTTTGTATGTTCTCCCCGTGTTTGTGTGGGTTTCCTCCGGGTGCTCCGGTTTCCTCCCACACTTCAAAAACATACTGGTCGGTTAATTGGCTACTAACAAATTAACCCTAGTCTGTGTGTGTGTTAGGGAATTTAGACTGTAAGCTCCAATGGGGCAGGGACTGATGTGAATGAGTTCTCTGTACAGCGCTGCGGAATCAGTGGCGCTATATAAATAAAGGGTGATGATTATATGCAGCTACACAACAAACAGAACCGGGTTATTCCATTACTCTGTCCGCCAGGGTGAGAGCCTTTAATACTTTGCGCTGTGTATATTTAAAGCTCTTTCCCGTGCCAGGTTCCTACGAGGCACCAATGAAGCTTGACCACAAGAGAACATTGCGTTTGGTGGCAGTCCAACTCAGTTTGAGCTGTCAGGCTGAAAGCGTAGTATATTACTTGGTGGTAAATACACACTCTGGGGTAGATTGATCGAGCCTTCTAAAAAGGAAAAGTGGTGATGTTCCCTGTAGCAACCAATCAGATTCTAGCTATCATTTATTTAGTACATTCTAGAAAATGATAGCTAGAATCTGATTGGTTGCTACAGGGAACATCTCCAGCTATAATTTATTTAGTACATTTTAAAAAATGATAGCTAGAATCTGATTGGTTGCTGTGGGTGACATCACCCACTTTTACTTTTTTAGAAGGTTCAATAAATTTACCTCACAGGTCTTTCCCCAAGTTTTGGAGAAAAATCCTCACCGAAGTTCAACCCTTTTGTAACGCTGTGTATCAAATAGCAAAATGCATTCTCCTTCCCCTCTTTAAATACAATCTATAGGCTGTATTTCACATCAGTAAGTTTAGACAGCGCCATGACTCATAAAAGCTGTTGGAGCTAAAATGATTTACTGCCAGCCAGCTATTATGTGTACAGCAATGTTGGCTAAATAACTTCTCCCATCTGCAGCGTATAAGCATTGCCAGGAGGTGTATTATACGCAGTGGCCTAGATCCTGTCATTCTTCATTTTATTTATTTTTCTTTATATATGATGTATTTGCTGATCTGCTGTCAGGGCCAACGCGACATAATGAAAATATATTTAAACATTCGCAAACATTATTTGCAACACATTTTTTTTTTTTGTGTTTTACACCAGCAGCCAGTTGGTCTTTGGCGAAGCTAAAAATATTCAATATCACTTGACTTTGCTCAGTCTCTGTACACTAGAGAAATCCTGCTGTGTGAGACGCTGCTTGGGAAACTGGGACAGTACCGCAGTTAAATATAGAAACGTTTTATTTAGGTAAAAAAAAAGAAGCTGAACATGCATAATTGACGGCAGTTCTCGGGGTACACAAAATATCTTTCAGCAATTCATGATTCAGGGAATAAAATAAGTTATTTTCTACAATAGAACAATATATTAGCTTGAAGGAAATCTATGGCAGTGAAACCACATTTATTAGGTTTTTTCTTTTATCTTAGCAAAACTGAAAATAACTGTAAAGAAAAATGTGATTTTGTTGATTAGAACATGGAGAGGTTCTGACGATTTACAGCGTGTTCTATTTTGGAACTTTGTGGATCTCCTGTACGTTCCAGGGGTTAGATTGGAACATCTATTTTTTACACTACTAGATTAATGCATAGATCTCCTGATCCTGAAGTAGGCACGTCTATCCACTGTTGTCTTTGCTTGTTATGTTTTTCCCACGCAGTTTCATGCTGATAACTCTTTAGGCACCGTTGCTCACAAAACATTAACAAGTCGAGGTGTTTTGGTTACAGAAGCTCTTAACAAATGCACCCTAATAGCCCCCCCCCCTTTCATAGCCACTGAGATCTGTTTTTGCGTCATGCTGGCCATAAATATATTCAACCAGGAGCCTGGCATATTTCTATACCATACTTGCCTACCTTTGGCAAGTTGTATCCGGGAGAGTGGCATGTCTAGAGGGCGGGAGGGGGCGTCATTTTAGCCCCGCAATTGCGGGATGCGGGAGACTTGCCAGCTCTCCCATGAGACCGACCCAAATTTCGGAAGTCTCCCGGACTTTCCGGGAGAGTTGGCAAGTATGTTCTATACATGTCCCTGATCATGCCAGAATGTTATCTGCTTAACGAGTCAGCCACAGCTGTGTGCAGACCGTAGCCTTCTATTTGGTTGGTGCCCCTCAGTTAACCGTGGTTTGCACTTTTTTTGTTCTCTACCTGTATATTCTAAAATTATATTTTGGTGACTTTTTACGCACAGACAAGTACAGTTGTGCCCTATAAATATATATTTTAAATGAAATCACTGTTTTGTGCGATGTTGTATGTTCCTAGTGACTGCATTCTGATGAATGTGGGTAATGAACAATAAGAAAGAGAAAAGTTACTTATCATAGGTAACTCCATTTACAATTAATTTAGTAGGAAATACATCCAGAAAATAAAACTTAACTTGTATTAATTTTATAAAATATAATATAAAATTAGCGAAATATAGAACAAAGTGAGAAGTGTGCAAACATAAGTGTGTTAAAACTGCTGACTGCACCTATATAGTCTATATATAGTACAAGGGCTATGGCTCCATATATAATCTCTAGGAAGGTAGGCTCCAGATAATAACTAGTCCCACCTTAATCAGACTATATGTCACCTATCATCAAGCAATCATATTAAAAACTTCTGTCCCTTCAGCCTATTTGCCAACTCTTCCTGAATGTCAGGGAGACTCCCTGAAATAGGGGTGATCTCCCTCACTCCCTGAAGAATCCGGCATACTGAGCCAGTACAAGACGTGGTTGGCTTAGCCATTTGTGGCAGGATGACACAGTTCAGAAATTGTGTCTTATGTCCATGTATTGATGCCTATGGAGGTGACCATTTTCATGGAGACCAAGATTTAATCAAAGACTGACAGGTAAGACAACATGACTTCAGTAATGGAGACCGAAATGTAAGACACTTCAGTCTATGGAGATTCATTATCTGTTTTTCTTTAACGCATAGTTGCCTACTCTCCCAGAATGTCTGGGAGATTCCCGCATTTCTGGGAGACCTCCCGGGCTTCCAGGAGAGTAGGGCAACCTCCTGGTTCTCTCCCCCGCAATAGATAAGTGTCAGGGGCTGGGCTTAATGACGCAAATATTGCGTCGTCTTAGCGATTCGTCAAGCCCCGCCCCTGCATGCCCACCTCCCCCGGGATCTCCCTGAAGCCAACGAGCAAGTATGCCCTTAAGGCTGTCTATAATAAGTTAGTATCAGCGTGGGAGTTATGGAGAGTGGTTTGCAAGCTGCCTGATAGAGAACTGTGGGCTTACCCGGTCGGAGAAACCCCCTGTTAGTGTGCATGTATGTATGTGTCTGTGTATGTATATGTGTGTGTGTGTATATCTATGTATCTATATCTATGTATCTATCTATCTATCTCAGTAGTTCCGCCTGTTCACCTCCTATTATATGGCTATATATTACAAAAGTATACTCTGATAGTGGAGTCATCAACTCCAGGCTATTGGTGCGACGGTATTCTTTTTTTTTCGAATGTGGGTAATGCCCAGAGTATGCCACCTGCTCTGTCTGTGCACTTTAGTAGGCACCTGGCTATAATGTTGTTGGATGAATAGATGTATTTGTGCAGCAGAGAACATCAAACAGTGCATATAAACTCCCGAGTATTCTGCAGCCCTCCTATATCATATCCTATAATAGTAACACTCATTGCATTGTTCATTAGTAACTTGCAGGGAAGCATATTTCAAACCTGAACTGTCATCAGAGGTCAGAGATTGACAAAGAGCAGGTAACTGGAGCTGCGCCATTGTGTGAGAAGAAACGGTTCTCCCTGTTGTGTGTATACACATGAGAACCCATCTGCGATCTCGCGTTTCACAGAACCCATCGGATCACGTTAATGCTTACAAGCCACATGGCTGTTTGATAGTATAATGTGGAGATCAGACACTGCAGTACTGTGCAAGGATGTAGTTAAAGTTTGAGACATTACAAGTAAAATGTTACTCTAAGGCCGCGAGGGCTTTTTTTTAGGGCACTGAGAACTCAATGGAGCATGAAGGATTGTGAAATATGATGTATCACTCTCATGCTCCTCAATAGCATCCCCTGCCTGTTCAAACAAAGACCGTCCTCATGGACATGGCCTAAATATACATTTTGTACTGTTCATTTTAATAAATAAAACACTCCCGTTATGTGTATATAATATACCTCTTATACATAAATTAAACAATATTGCACATTTCCTGCTTTCATTTTGTAACTTGTACTTTTGAAAAAGGAGAAATAAAAACTTAAAAAGCAAACCTTTTTTTGGGGGGGGGGATGGGGAGCAGAATTAATTTTTGAACATCCCAAGTCAGAAAGATACGCATTTATATAGTAAGATGCAGAGGGATACTGCTCAATAGTCCTGATTTATAACTGGGTCACTTTAAGCCACGCCCCTGATCTACCAAGCTATGCCACCAAGTGGTTAGATAGTGGCACTGCATGTTAAGTTCCACCGCTTTCCTGCCACAGCAAATCTGGACTCTGCTGTGAAAAATGGGTATGTAAGGGTGTAAGGTTGTTTTTTGTAGGGAAGAAAGTCATTTTTTTAGAGCCTCAGCACTCTTTAGACAAGGGCCTCGGACTAACTAACAAGGAGGGGGGGACACTTTACCTTTCTGGAGAAGAATAAGGTCACATTATAAAAACAGAAGTATAAATTGTTCAAACTACAAATAATTATGCTAACTTATGGGAGGATAGACAAGCTGGTGATCAGACCTTACTAGCCAATCACAGAGCAATCTACTGCACAGATTATGTGAAAGTTGTCTACAATTTAAACAAACAAACATTTTGTTAAAAAATGTATTGAAGAGTATAAGTATCTACAATGTAATAAACATTTTCCCTTATGTTAGCATTGCATTTTATACAATTTTCTGCACGTATTTTCGAATGAAAGAGGGGCTGAAGTTAACGTCCTTTGGCAAACTCGAGGCAGTGTCCCCGTCTTCATTTACATATTTGTTTAAAATCAAAACAGGCCCCGTTTTAAATTATTTATATTTAACCACGGCTTTTTATTTTCCTAATTTTCCAAGTATCTCCAGAGTCCTCTATCAGTCCCGTAAATTACGTGCACAGACCTATCCATGCACCATTCTAACAGCATCTTCCTTGAAGTCCTTGACATTTCTAACTTGCCACAAAACTTCCATCTCACATGCCATATTAGTCATGAAACCTAGCACATGCTCCTATTCCAAGGCAACCTCGCATGACATCACATTCACCTTTGTCATAATCCCCCTATCCCACAACTCCATATAACATCCCGATCCACACGCCGTTCTTGGGCGTTTATCCAGTCTGACCAAATCTCTATTTTTTGTACTTCACGCACAGCAGCATCACATGGGCTCTCCCCCAGATGATGTTTCTTTGGCAGATTGTCATGCTATTCATCATCATTGTCTTCCATACATTCACAGTTTCACTCAACCTCAGATAGTCAATGTTACATGTTGTCTCTCATTCATACCACACTTTAATTGCCTTCATTGTTTTCCTTAAATCCTCCCATCTGCACGTCTAACAGATCCTACTTCCTGACTCGTTGTTCAATCACACTATAATATACCGGGGCAACTGAAGGCTACTGCACTGTCCTAAACCTCACAACATCCGTCCAGCCATAAATCTAGTCCTGTTGGCGCTATATAAATAAATGATGATGATGTATATGTAGCCTTACATTGTTTTTCATTCAGCCAACACAAGCGCAATGTAATATAAACCCAAATATATCTCCACATCTGGAAAAACCAACACTTCTGTTCTTCCTGCATTTAACCACATCCTTTGTTTTCAATCTTTATGTTGTGCATCCCCATAAAAATAACATCCTATTTGCTTTTTTTTTTTTTTTAAACGCACAACCAAGAGAGGAAACACACAATTGACAACGATATAGACAAAATTGCACTTTTTACAATGAACGCTTTACCAATCATAGACAAATCTCTCATCCTCCAACAATCTAGCTTTCTGGACACTCAAATCATCTTCAAAAATCACCCCCAGGGGCCTGATTCATTAAGGATCTTAAATTAAGAAGTTTCTTATTTCAGTCTCCTGGACAAAACCATGTTACAATGCAAGGGGTGCAAATGAGTTTTCTGTTTTGCACATTCGTTAAATACTGACTGTTTTTTCATGTAGCACACAAATATCAATTTTAAATTTCAGTGTACAAATAAGATATCAAGTATTTGTGTGCTACATGAAATAACTGACCGTATTCTATTTTGCACATAAGTTAAATACTAATTTGCACCCCTTGCATTGTAAAATGGTTTTGTCCAGGAGACTGAAATAAGAAGTTTCTCAAGTTAAGATCCCTTAATGAATCAGGACCCAGAACTTTAATACTCCTTTCCATGCATTTAACTTCATCCACTCATACCATTATACCAAAAACAGTAAAAGTGTTTTATCCTTAAATTACTTTGAATGCTGATGTCTCACAGAATAACCTAATTAATAATTTTGCCTTCGATGCATTTTGTCCATGTAGCCCAATACTTTATCAGCCCTACCAGGCATCGGCATTCCTCTCATCGCTGTAATCAGTTGTAGGATTGGTTCAACCACACCTATGAATAAAATTGGGGTGCAATTGGCACCCCTGTCTCACACCAGACCCCACACTCATTTTGACATTTCTGGTCATCTGACTCTACTTGATACATCCGATAAACTCCTAATCATTCTAACATATTCAGCTGGAAGACACATTCTACCAAACACTCTAACAGGAAGATACGGGGCACAATTTCAAAAGCTTTATTGAAATCCGAGGCAAGACACACACACTAATGTTGCCTCACCCTACAATCACCATCGTATCACACAGTATCGTTGGTGTAAGCGATCTTTTCTGGTGGCGCACATTTTTCATCACCCCGACTTGTTCAGTTACATTCCTGTTTATTATTACTTTTACAGAGATTTTGTAGTCTGCATTCATAAGAGTTGTTAAAGCTACAGATAGGTGTCTCTTCAATACTCTTCTTTGATTAAGTGCATTGTTTTAACTTATAACTGAGATTAAGGGGTGTTGTGTGGCCCTTTTGAAGGTTAGAGGGGCACACCTTTGACCCTTAAAGTGTACTATGTTGTCTATGACTGAGAGAGACTGTGAAAATGCACCACAATCACTGTCTCCTCACCATCCAATCACAAATTAACCAGCTCCACAGTGTAAATGTACTGCACTCACTTTTGACATCCAAATTACCCAGTAGGAGACATTATACTGTTCTGGAGGGCGGCTGATGCCTTTGTTGGTCGTATGCCGCCACTGGTTTAGACGAGGAGAACCATAGATCCATAGTGTCTTGCTATATGTCCGTCTGACAGATATAGGAAATTGCATCCCTTTTTAGTATTGCTAAAAAGCAATTTGTACCACAAACAGAGGCTTGTCATTCTTCATAGTGTCAGCTCTTGTGATCTATGGTTAGTAGAAAGTTACTTGTGTCAGGAAGGTCTGTCTGTATCTGAGAGGATTTATTTACTCTCTGTGGAGATTGATTGTTTTTCTCAGTGTTATCTGTCAGGAAACTCTGAAATGTGTTTTAAATTATTTAGGTAACACGTTACAAGCGGATGATCGGATGTTTCTGTGCGCTTATTTGAAGCCGTTGAAAATGTTTTCTGTGCAAGTAAAACCCAAAGCCCAGTGCGCAGTGTGCCTTGGTTTCAGGATGGTACAGCGGGCACTCGTTACGTGTTCACTGACCTCCTTCCCTTGGTGGAGCGCTGGGATCTGCCCTCTGGGAGAGTTTGCCCAGTATCTTCCATTTTCTGTAGTTTAGCCCCAGATATTTTAGGTAGTATATGTAGATTTTTTTTTATCCTCACTTAGAATCTAAAGCCAATATGAAATACATTTAAGAGGTGCCGTGTTCCCATCAAAGACAATTTTTCGGGTCCAACACAGGGCCCTTTGTCAGTGCACTGGGGAAAGATTATCATTCACCATTCTGACATTGCTGCTGAGATGGGTGTGAGCGGGAGGGCCATTACAGAGCTCAAACTCCGACCCCTTCGAATATTTGCAGTTATATGAACGTTTTTACATGTTTCTTTGCAAATGTGATGAGCAGCTCTGTTCTGTAAATCACCTTATATTATAGGTTTAGTGGAGCTTTTAAGGTGGTGGTTACATTCCCCAACCTCATTAAATGTTGATATTGCAATCAGTATTTATTAAGGCAATTTTCAGCCTAAGTTGTGAAACAAACTTTAAAATTACTTTGTAATTTTTGCTGAGCCCCGATCGCCTGGCCTCGGTTGCTCCGTGCCCGATCGCCTGGCCTCGGTTGCTCCGTGCCCGATCGCCTGGCCTCGGTTGCTCCGTGCCCGATCGCCTGGCCTCGGTTGCTCCGTGCCCGATCGCCGGGCTTCGGTTGCTCCGTGCCCGATCGCCGGGCTTCGGTTGCTCCGTGCCCGATCGCCTGGCCTCGGTTGCTCCGTGCCCGATCGCCTGGCCTCGGTTGCTCCGTGCCCGATCGCCTGGCCTCGGTTGCTCCGTGCCCGATCGCCTGGCCTCGGTTGCTCCGTGCCCGATCGCCTGGCCTCGGTTGCTCCGTGCCCGATCGCCTGGCCTCGGTTGCTCCGTGCCCGATCGCCTGGCCTCGGTTGCTCCGTGCCCGATCGCCGGGCCTCGGTTGCTCCGTGCCCGATCGCCGGGCCTCGGTTGCTCCGTGCCCGATCGCCGGGCCTCGGTTGCTCCGTGCCCGATCGCAGGGCTTCGGTTGCTCCGTGCCCGATCGCCGGGCCTTGTTTTGCTCACCCCTCTCCTTTTTAGTACACTTCTACTGAAACTCCTTTTATTTTTTCCCCCCTCTCATTCAACACTTGTGTTATTGTAAATATTAAGGTTTGGGTTGAGAGCATTCCTGACCACACTTCAAAACCCTTGACATATTTTCTGTCCAAATACTTCTCAGATCTTAATGATTCTGTGGTATATACTAAGACTGCCTTTACAGTTTAAGTAACTTGAGTATCTGAACTACATTATTTTAAAATATTTCAAGTTGCATTAGAGTCTTCCTTTTTTTTTAAATGTTGGCACAAATCATAGTATTTCCATTACGTAATTTTCTTTACTCTTACAGCATAGCGCTGTCCATTTATACAGCACTGTACACTGCACTTTTGGAAAGATCTGCAACGCTGTACAGTGGACAAGTAGAGCATATAACATAGACATACCAACATGGGATGTAATGGACATACAGGACGCATAATACTATGTATTTGACTGTGTATACTGGAGACAAGGAAGCACAGGTGGAAGAGATTGGAGCAGACAAGAAGAAAATCTTAGAGGCATTGAGAATTGATTGAAGTGAGAGGGAAGCCAGACAGGAGGAGGTTGCAGTAGTTGAGGCTGGAGATAATGAGAGAGTGGGTAAGTGTTTAGATAATGTCATGGGTGAGGAAGGGTCTAATCCTTGCAATGCTTCAAAGTGAATAACAACAAACCTAGTAGAAGGACTGGATGTGGGAAGTGAAGGAAAGGGAGTCGTGGATGACAACTACTCATCGGGCATGAAGAACCGAAGAGAATGTAGTGTTGTCCATGGTGTGGGAGCTGGGAAGGTTTGTAGACTTTAGAGAGAAGGAAGATGTAGAGTTCTGTTAAGACGTGTTGAGCTTTGAATAATATTGGGACATCCATGAGGTGTTAGCAAAGAGAGGTACAATTTGAGTGCAATCAGAGGTGGTACTGGAGACCAAAGGAGTTTATTAGACCACCAAGGGGAGGAGGTGTACAAAGAAAGGAGCAGAGGGCGGAGGACACAGTCTTGAGGGACCCCAACAGGCAGAGGTAGTGAGAGGAGGACCGGTTGGGCAAGTAGGAAATGAGCCAGGTGACAGCAATGTCACGAAGGCCAGTGGAGTGAATGTTGTGCTGGAGAAGAGGGTGGTCCAGAAGTCGGAAGCAGCAGAGAGGTCCAACAGGATGAGCATGGAGAATTGACTCTTAGCAGAAAGAAGATTATTGGTGACTCTAGTAAAGGAAGTTGTATTAGTCTTACATTTTTGTTTTCATTTATTTATTTTTTCGAATGTTGGCACAAATGAAAGTATTTCCATTATACAATTTTCTGTACTCTTATAGCACAGTACCGGTGGTAGCCTGCATATCTATGCTGACTACCCCAACAAGACTTACCCCGACATCCCGAAGGGGCTGCTTCCCGACCATGACCGATGACGACTCCTCATTATCGCTGTTGTTAAGGGGGTAATGTAAGTATGCACCCATGTAAAAGGTAGAAGCCTTTGTAAACTACATTGTACATGGGTGCATACTTACATTACCCCCTTAACAACAGCGATAATGGCGTCGGCATGCTCAATGACGTCATCAACTGCAGCCGGCTTCTTGCTTCATCGTCATTGGCTGAAGTCGGGGTGAAGGAGTCGTCATGGTCGGGAAGCAGCTCCTTCGGAATCCTCAGATCAGAGTAAGTCTTGTCGGCCTTCTCGGCATCGATATGCCGTACCCCACCCCACAGTACTGTACATTTATGCGGCACTGTACGTAAACTTGTCTAGCACAGTGCACGTTTGGAACAATCACTACGACAGTCCTGAGGTAACCATGGCTGAGGTTTTTTAGTACGGCCGTGATGATCCCCTGTGTATTTATTGCTCATTCCATTATACGCTTCTCACATGGGAAAAAAATGCGTTCTGTTCAACTTTACGTTTTAAAATAAAAATGTTTCCAAAAATGTTTAAAAGTTTGTGTGTATCTAATGGAAGATAATTTAAATTGTACTTGAATAGCGTTGAGATAAAATTTCTCACCAGTGAGTGTCAGAATAATTGGCACTCCCCTAGCAGTTTAGAATTGTCACCGCTAATGGCAGCCTTATTATAATGTAATCGTTTTCCACTCTTACAATATTTATAACACTTTTTAGAGAACGTTTTGCCTGGGGTGGCATTATACAATGGCTGCAAAGAGGAAAAGATATCTATAGAATCCCAGTCTTGCTTTCTTGGAAATGTATAAAACAAATGTTATTACATTTCCGAAAAGTAGAGTCTATTTTATAAAACAATGCTTCTTCCCGTGTTTTTTTTTCTTTTTCTTTTCCTATCGTTTTACAGTAATTTTATTAAGATTCAAGAAACCCATTTGATTTATTCAACATAGGACAGATTCTATGAAACTTTTCTCTCTGCGTTTGCAAAATCCCAGCTTTGATGCAAAGAAGGAGAGGATTAAATTCAAGCCCAAGACTATGTATACAATGGCATTAGAGCTATAAATTTAAGTTGTGTTTCTAACGCAGGATAAGGACTAGTAAACAGATTTGAAAATTAAATTCACCGTACTAAATAGCAATGTATACTTTTGTATTCATCATCATCATCATTTATTTATTTATATAGCGCCACTAATTCCGCAGCGCTGTACAGAGAACTCGCTCACATCAGTCCCTGCCCCATTGGGACTTACAGTTTATATTCCCTAACATACACACACACACAGACAGACAGAGAGACTAGGGTCAATTTGTTAGCAGCCAATTAATCTACTAGTATGCTTTTTTTTTTGTTTGTTTTGTTTTGTTTTTTTTGGCGTTTGGGAGGAAACCAGAGCACCCGGAGGAAACCCACGCAAACATAGAGAGAACATACAAACTCCTCACAGATAAGGCCATGGTCGGGAATTGATCTTATGACCCCAGTGCTGTAAGGCAGAAGTGCTAACCACTTAGCCACCGTGCTGCCTATTCTTAACCTGTTTTTAACATGCATAGTGCATTTTTAAAATAGTTCTTGTTCCAGTTCACATGCTCTGACACTCTTCAACGCTGTTGACAACGTATTCTCAATAACAGTGTGTTTCCACATGCATTTGACAAAATTTTCAATCCAAAGACATACCCATACTTAGAAGGAAAATAAATGCAATGTGGTTTATATGTATCTTTTTAATTGTATTTTAATATCATCTATTTATATAGCACCACCAAACCCAGGCAAACACGAGGAGAACATACAAACTCCACACTGATAAGGCCAAGGTCAGGAATTGAACACATGACCCCTGTGCTGTGAGCCAGAAGTGCTAACCACTGAGCCACCGTACTGGCCATGTTATTAAATATGAATTGCGATCCCCTGTTTGTACTTAGCCTAAGTTAGCTCAATAGTCTGTTCAGTAGTCAGCAGAGGAATATTTTACTTTATTTTTGTGTTTAATCTTTAAATTTTGGCCCTCCAGTACTCTGGACCAGCATGCTCCTTTTGGCCCTCCCGAACTCTGGACCACCTAGGCCTTTTGGCCCTCCTAAAACCTGGACCTACCTAGCCCTCCTGGACTCTGGTCCTCCCAATCTCTTGGCTCTCCTCCTCCCTGGACCTTCCTCACCTCTGGGCTCTCTGACCTTGGTCACCTGGACACGGGACCTACATTTTCTCCGTGTCTCCCCGGATCTCACGTCTCACCAGAACTCCTAATAGCTTATTCTATTGTATTTTATCTTATTGTACTTCATTTTATTTCATTATTTATTGTATTTCATTTTACTTCAATTTTATTTGAATGTCAATTGCACTCCATACTGTCTCCGCCACTGCATTTCTGTTCTAGTCGGTTCTCTAGCCCCTACCGTCCTACTCACTGTTTACTCTGTTCGTTAGCCCATATAGAACTTACTTCTAATTTGCTCTGTTCCTCCTTGGACTCCCTATTGCTGTGCTTCTCCCTCTCACCTCCTCTGCTTCCTCTGGCCGTTCTCTCATTCCCCTGTCTCTCATCATGCCTCCTCGCTCCTTTCCTATACCCATCCTCTCGCCCAGCCCCCGCCAAGGGCCCAAATCTCTCTATCCTATCTCTCACCCCCCCCCCCCCTCGCTCCATCAACTCTGACAATCTCATCCATATCTCCCCTTCTCCATCCTTCCCTTTTTCGTGTGCCCTCTGGAACTCCAGGTCTGTTCGTAACAAACTGTCCTCCATTCACGACCTCTTCATCTCTAACTCTCTTAATCTTCTCGCCATAACCGAAACCTAGCTCACTTCTTCTGATACTGCCTCCCCTGCCGCTCTCTCCTATGGGGGCCTCTTTCACCCACTCCACAAGACCAGACGAGCGTCCAGGAGGGGGAGTGGGCCTCCTCCTATCCCCTAACTGCACTTTTTGGGTCATACCCACTTTACCTTCCCTCTCCTTCTATTCCTTTGAAGTCCACTCCATTCGGCTCTTCTCCCCCATCCACCTCTGTGTCTCCGTCATCTACCGTCCCCCTGGCCCTACCTCTCTTTTTCTTGACAACTTCGCCGCCTGGCTACCCCACTATCTTTCCTCTGACCTACCCTCCATTATACTGGGTGACTTTAACATCCCTATTGACAACTGTTCTGACCCTGCCACCATCAAACTTCTCACTCTTTCCTCCTCTCTTGGCCTCTCTCAGTGGACCTCCTCCCCTACCCACTCTCTTGGTCACTCCCTCTGACTTCTCCAACTCTCCCTTCCCACTCTCCGACCACCATCTCCTCTCCTTCACTCTGTCCTCCTACCCTGCTCCCACCTCGCCTAAAGCCACCCTCACCAGGCGCAACCTTGACGCCATCGACCCCATCTCCTTCTCTTTCTCTCTTGAAACTCTCCTATCCCCCTTTTCCTCTCTGGCCTGCCCTGATCAGGCGTCCTCGCTCTACAACCAATCCCTCACTACTGCCCTGGACACCGTCGCACCGGCCTCTTCTATCCGCCGTCGTCGCCTTATTCCCCAACCCTCGCACTCCAAACTCACCCGCTCCCTCCAAAAGTGCTCTCGCACAGCCGATTGCCTCTGGAGGAAATCTCGTTCCCTGGCTGACTTCCTTCACTTCAAATTCATCCTCTCCTCTTTCTGCTCGGCCCTGTCCCTCGCTAAACAATTTTTCTTTAAGTCCCTCATCTCTTCTCAGTCCTCCAATCCCCGCCGCATCTTTGCCACTTTCAACTCCCTCCTCTCCTCCCCCTCTCCCACTGTCCCGCCTTCCCTCTCTGCTTCTGACTTCGCTTCCTTTTTCTCTTCCAAAAATGAAGCCATCAGGCGGAACATCTCCTCCCACCCCTCTCCCGCCACCCTCACCGCTTCACCTCCTGCCATTAACCAGCTGTGGTCCTCCTTCATCCCCACATCAGGTGAAGAAGTACGCTCCCTTATTCTTTCCTCTCCACCCTCTACCTGTCCTCTCGATCCCATCCCCTCCCACCTCCTTCGCTCTCTCTCTCCTACTGCTTGCTCTTACCTCGCACACCTCTTCAACCTATCACTCTCCTCTGGCGTTGTCCCATCCTCTTTCAAACACGCTCTCATCTCCCCTATCCTCAAGAAACCCAATCTTGATCCCACCTCTCTTGCTAACTACCGCCCTATCTCTCTTCTCCCATATGCCTCCAAATTACTTGAGCGGATTGTCTGCAGCCGCCTCACCAGACACCTCTCTGACCACTCCCTCCTTGACCCTCTCCAATCCGGCTACCGCCCCCTCCACTCCACCGAAACAGCCCTGGCTAAAGTTACTAATGATCTCCTATCAGCCAAATCCAAGGGTCACTACTCCATACTCATTCTCCTCGACCTCTCCGCTGCCTTCGACACCGTGGACCACCCCCTCCTGCTGCAAACTCTTCTCTCTCTTGGCCTCTCTGGCTCTGTCCATGCCTGGTTCACCTCATACCTTGCTAACCGCTCCTTCTCTGTATCCACGTCTGGTTCTTCCTCCACCCCCTCCCCTCTCCCTGTTGGAGTCCCTCAGGGCTCTGTTCTTGGCCCTTTACTGTTTTCGCTCTATACCTCCTCCCTTGGGGCTCTCATCTCCTCGTTCGGTCTTCAGTATCACCTATATGCTGATGATATTCAACTCTACATTTCTTCTCCTGATCTTTCCTCCTCCCTCCTCTCTCGTGTAACTGACTGCCTCTCAGCCATCTCCTCCTGGATGTCCTCACGCTTTCTTAAAATTAACATCTCCAAAACTGAACTCATTGTCTTTCCCCCACCCAGACTCCCTTCCCACCATGACCTCTCTATCGTTGTTAACAACTCCACTATCTCCTCTGTCACCCAACTCCGCTGCCTGGGAGTCACTCTTGACTCCTCTCTCTCTTTTGCCCCCCACATTCAATCCCTTGCCCAAGCCTGTCGCTTCCAACTCCGTAACACTGCCCGCATCCGTCCCTTCCTCTCTCGAGATGCCACCAAACTATCATCCATGCTCTTATCATCTCCCGCCTCGACTACTGCAACCTCTTTCTTACTGGCCTCCCCGGCATACTCAATGCGGCTGCGAGACTCATCTTCCTCTCACGCCGCTCCTCCTCTGCCTCCCCTCTGTCTTGCCTTACACTGGCTCCCCTTCCCCTACAGAATCCTTTTCAAACTCCTTACCACCACTTACAAGGCTCTCTCTCAGTCTACTGCCCCTTACATCTCTAACCTCCTCTCCATTCACACTCCTGCCCGCTCCCTGCGCTCGGACAATGATCGCCGCCTCTCCTCCACTCTGATCACCTCTTCCCACTCTAGAATCCAAGACTTCTCCCGCGCTGCCCCCCTTCACTGCAACGACCTCCCTCACTCCATCCGTCTCTCACCCAATCTGTGCTCCCTTCAAGCGGGCACTTAAAACTCACCTGTTCCTTAAGGCCTACCAACCATCCACTTAACCTCTCATCTCTTCTGTTTCTCCCCTGGCCCCTTTTTTTCTCTCCCCTTTGCTTTACTGGCTCCCTTCTGTGCCTGATTTGTTTACCCTCCCTTAGGATCTAAGCTCGTATGAACAGGGCCCCTCTTCCCTCCTGTCTCCAAACCTGTTCTTCCGCTCCGTCTCTACTGTATATGCCTGCCCGGAGTCCCTGAAGTACTGGTACTTTTTGTTTATTGTTCTGTACTGTTTTACCCTGTATAGTCCACTGTTCGTACCATGTACGGCGCTGCGGAAACCTTGTGGCGCCTTCAAATAAAAGATAATAATAAATAATAATAAATGTTTTTGATATTTCAATCAAGGGACTTTGACTCTACAATTAAGTACATTTTTGGAGGTTGGGGTGCTTCCAAACTGCACCTGTTAGCTAGATACAGGGGAGGAACCCTTTTTTTGGGCCAGTATTTATAAACATTCACTAGGAACCAGTGACATAATAGAGATAAGTCATAGTGAATTGTGCAGTAGGGGTGTCGCTGAATTCCGCAGTAATTATCGACCCTGTCCTGTAGTGGTTATAATGATGTCTAGTAATATGTCAGCAGAGGGAGTAATACCCAGTAATGTCAGCAGTAGGAGTGTATTAAAAGAATGTATCGGGTTCAAGATTATTATCCTGAAATGTTAGCACAGAGAAAGAATGATACACTCCCAAACTGTCTATAAGAAAATGATTTTGTAATAATCACTTAACTTCAATACGGTGTTAGACAAACACACAGTTTCTCTGATTCAGTGTATAGAGAGCCCGTGTTTAACAAGCAGCCCTCTGGTTGGATCATACATCCAGGGGCAAACGCAGGATTTGTAGAGGGGGGGGTTTCCACACCACGCAACCAGTGGGCGTGACCAGCATGCATGGGGGTGTGGCTATAATTTTAGACAGTGCTTGGCTGCTCTCCAACTATTCCTATCCCCATAATATACATGGGCAATGCTGCGCGCAATAATGTTAGGTGCACCCAGCTCTCCCTTTTCAAGCAGAACTGTGTGAAGCGGGGGCAGGGTCCAGCCATCTCAATTATACAGTGCCCCAGGCTTGGAGGGGGGTTTCCGGTCACTAGGAACCCCCCCTCGGTTTACCTATGACATCCTAACATACGTGTAATAGAGGGAGTCTGGCACAGCCTTCATAACCCACAGCGAGGCCTAAAGAAGGTCTGATGAATGCCATCCTCCTATAATCCTTTTCCTTACATTAAAGTGAATGCTGATGCAATATGGGCAGTAAGTGACAGTATAACAGCCAAGTCTGCTGTATTATATATAAGCAATTATATTCATATGTTTGTTCAGCAAAATTATAAAGTATACTTAAGAACATTCAAATACTTATAATATCTCTATTCTAAAATCAACATTATGTTGAATTAGGCATATAAGATTGAATCCAGGGGGAGGTGGGTGTGTGGGCGGGGCTTGGTTAATCGCGTCACATAGCTCCACCCCCTAAACAGACATAATCATGTTTGGCCTATTATAACAGGGGCGGGGCCAAAGTGACGCGTGAATCGCGTGACTAAGCCCCGCCCCCTCCATTTAACGTTCTTAAGTGGCCAGGATTCTGGAGGTTGCCCTGCTCTCCCGGGAGTCCGGGAGGACTCCCAGAAATTCCGGGAGAGTAGGCAACTATGGCATTAGTAAATAATTGTCTGTGTTGTATATTCAATAGCTGATTTTGCAGGTCATAGTTTGCTTCACAAGTTTTAAGAAAAGCAATGTAATATATTGTGATGTGCGAAAAACAGCACAAAACTGGTAATCTAGTCGCAAAGAAACACACAGAATGACAGACTCCATCTTGTTTGTTAATAAAAGAAAAATTAATGCTATCATTACTACAAGGAGTAACGTCCAGTGATATACCCGCCAGTACTCACAAGCTGTTGCTGTCTAGCTCCTCCCTCATTGGCGCTCCACTCAGCTGATCGCTCTTGATGAACGCACTTGCGCAAGGACTGGTGAGATCACCTGCGCACGCCAAGTTGCTACGTTGCGCTGTATATTTGATGTGAGGGGCGCCTTGCCAGCTTTAATTGGTCACTGGTACACCAGCTGTGCCAAATGACGTGACGGTACAACTACTGTAAATAGTTGTACCGTATAGGAACTCGCCCACTTCCCTTCTCCTCAATGCACCACTCCTGGAGCTCATCCTGACCTTTCTGATTTAGCGTAGAGCGTCGGAGAGAGAGAAATACAGAAATTCCTGGCCCAGCACAAGGCATCCCATAGAGGCCTGTGCTTACATCTCGGAGCACTGCCTGAGGTAATAATTACCACTGCTGTCGTATTAGAGATCCCTTGAGCTGGGCCGCAGAGGGGGGAGGCAGAGAGGCCCACCGGTTGGGCATTGGGACTAATTAGTACTAAGGTTTATTGTATTGTCGTAATGCACATTCAGATTTTTACATAAAATGACATTACTTACATTTCAGTCCTTGTCACAAAACCTCAAAGGAATCCCACTTTAACTCGTCTCTCCTCTGTATCATTTTCTTAGCGTGAAAAACAGCATTATCGTCGTCGGAAGAAGAAGAAGAAACAGGGGGGGGGAATTAAAATGAATAGCAATTTACAGTCTCCTATTCCCTGTAAGCCCCAGAGGACAACTCCGTGCAATCATTTGTAACTGTCGCTGGAAGCACACTAGAGGTTTGATAACAACTTGTGGGTGGCTTGATGTAATGCAAAGCTGTAGTTTTTCATTATTTCTCCGTGTTTATTATTGCACAACCGCACATCCTAAGGAAATAATTTTAGTTGGAGCCATTATAAACGTGTAATGGTATTCACCAGCCGAATTACTAAATATGTTCTCACAAACTCCACGTTAATGACTACATTGCTCACTGTCAGAGAAGACTCTCCTCCAGGACTTTTCTCTCGCAGCATCGGGAGTACACCGCCGGTTCCGACCGGTGACATCACCTCTCTTTATTTCTCTTAATTGGCGAGTCTTTTCTTCCTGTACCTGCAGTGTGTACCTACCAGCTCGTTCCTTTCACCTTAGAGGCCATCTTATATGGTGCTGTGAGGTGAAACTTATAAATATTCCTACTCCTGTGCATTTTGAAGCTGGCAGAGCAGCCGTCTTGGGTGATTTTGCATAAGAATGTATAACCTTGAGATGTAGCGCTAGAAACATTTATACAGAACAATGGGGGAGTCTGTTGCTTAGTGATGTACCCAACTGCATACTAAAATGCACATTTTCTGCAGTCAACTTAAATATATAATAGGAGAAAACCCCTATCTTCAGCAAAAATGGGAGTTTTCACCAGATTTAGAGATTGCTCCTATTTATCGAAGTCCCCTGGCCGGCGAAGACTATCAAGGCTACAAAAATCATGTCACCGTAAAGAGCGTGTTTTAAGAACGGCGTACATTGAACAATAGAAGTGTATTGGCACTCACAATGCCAATACTTTTAAATGCAACTACTTAATATTCTGTTTCACTAAAACTGAAGCCGGCTGACTGGAATATACTGAGGCGCTAGAAAAGATTGGTGGGTGGTTCCGAGAGGAGTCTACAGAACTAAGTGAGCAAAATAAACCTTCTGGAATTTAATATTTGAATAGGTTTTCGCAGTGGAGCAGACTGTTTTGCAGAGGTGCGATGTTCCGATCATACAATCTTCAAGTTCTGTACCGTATATATAACCTCACATTTCTCAGAATGTATAGTCTATTAATAGAGCTAGAGGGATGATGGTGGGAACTCATTCTGCTGTGTGGTAAGAATGGGAACACTTACAGCTGATTTATTAGCATTTTAACATCACTTTTATTACATGTTAGAAGCCAGATCGTTTTTTTCTATTTTCCCTATATATTCTCAAGTTGTCATTGAGAATTTACGGTTTGCTAGAAGTCCTGTGATTAGGATGGTTATCACATAGCATATGATGTAGTGTGTAAGGGGGCTGTGGAATGCCCCATCTTATCAACATGCACCTTCATAGCACAATCCACTCTTCCCTTTCACTCCTTCCTGACATTATTTGACCACTAAGGAGCTTCATGACTGAGTGGCTTTGGCTCAGTGATGGCTATCAGATGACATATGAACTGAGTAAGGAGGCTTTGGAATGCCCCTTTTATCAACATGCACCTTCATAGCACAATCCACCCTTCCCTTTCACTCCTTCCTGCCATTATTTGACCACTTCATGACTGAGTGGCTTTGGCTCATTGATCACTTTACACTCTCTTTGGGATTGAGCAGAAACCACATGATTAGAGCTGAGACGCTCTTTTTTTTTTTTTTCTGCGGTGGCAGCCATTTGCATCTCCCACACAGAGCGAATTTGCAAAGAGCACATTGACTTATAGTAGACAACCCTGGAAAAGTGACAACTTCATGTTACAAAAATTGCTGTTTTAAAAAAAAAAATATAGCAGCTTTAAGGCCAAATCTCTAACTGTTTCATTCAACTCTTGCACATTATGTATTGCCTTTTTTCCATGTAAAATTGTGGTCTATTTTGCCTATATATAACTTGAACTCCTGTTTACAGATTAGATTAAATAAAGCTAACAGAATCAATTAAGGACAGGTATAAACCTACTTAAAAACATTTCTCAATATTAATGGATCATTGAAGATGACCTAAAGACCTAACATTTGATATGAAAAAGAATATTGTGAGTGTGAAAAATGTGTGTTTTTGAAGTTAATTTCTTTACAATTAGATGGGTACCCACAAATGCCCAGTATACCACAGACTTGGCGAGATCGGAGCCACCAATAGCTGTACAAAAAATAGCAATCGCCAATGGTGGCTTTAATATTCCTGGCTGACAATGCTTCCGTCTTAAGCTGGCTACATACTTATGCAATCATACTTCAGATGCAGTGTCTCCAACAATTGAAATTCCCGATAAACATACCTATTCGCTTGACATTGTTCCGTTGTTGCTCGTGATTTTGGGGAAGTTTATCAAACCAAATCAACAGATGTGATGTGTTTTGGTAAGATAAAACGTGATTGTGGGAGTGTACATAACCTCGCAATATGTGACTAAACGGTTGTGAATTATGTGATCTATACAATGATTCCCACCTCTTAGATTGTAAGCTCATGTGGGCAGCGTCCACTTTACTTTCTATTTCATGTCGTCGTATTTTATTTACTGGCATCCTGCCCTCCTCAGTGTACAGTGCTGTGTAATATGTTAGTGCTTTTTAAATAAAGGGTACGAATACTCATGAGGCTTGTAGTGTGTATGTGACAGGAATACATATAATGACACTTCACTGTAAAGTATTGTTCTGAAGTCTGGAACATATATAAATGTTGCTTTACCTGTGGTACAAATGCCATTATTGTTTATATATTTATCTTGTGACTGTTGTGAAGTGTTCTGTCATACTTGTATCTTAGTTTTGTACAAGGGATTTAATTGTTTTTGCGCGGTCCTTACTGTCATCCTTAAAAGAACAACTGTTTGGAACGATTTTCGCTTCCCCTGTTTTGAAAAGAGCTGAAATTTGTGAAATTCTAACGGTTTCTGTATCGTTTCTCTTCCAGGTCTACCCAGAATTACAGATAACCAATGTGGTGGAAGCCAACCAACCCGTCACCATCCAGAACTGGTGCAAGCGTGGGCGCAAGCAATGCAAGAGTCACACTCACATTGTGGTTCCATACCGGTGTTTAGGTGAGTAGTTAAGGCACACTCACTGCTTAATATTCTGCTGTTGCAGGTTAGGATTTTGTGTTTGAGAACTTACTGCAACGAGGGCCATTTAGGAAAACTGGTGCATAGGTAGCTGTGCCATCCACACCCACCAACCAAACCAATATTTGCCTTCATGTTGTACAAGACAAAGGACAGAATCAGAGTGATGCTTAGACGTTTACCTGTACACCACTTGTAAAAGTGAGAATTTGGGTTGAACTTTTACAGTCATATGACATATGATGAGTGAGCAAGGAGGCTTCTGCCTTCCACTATTGCCTCTGCTTTAACGTAACCACTAAGGAGCTACGTGACTGACTGGCTCTGACTCAGTGATGAATCCAATTCAGAGAGACACTTTTTTCTCTGCAGTGACAGCCAGGCCATTCACCCACACATAAGTCTAACGAACAGAGAAGTCGACAAATTGTTGTCCCACCAGACTGTAGAAATGAGCATCTATTTTTATGGCGCTGTTGTTTGTTGTCCGATGTATCCCTGCTGCTCTCTACTGATCAGAGGGAGCATAGAAAAACTCAGTATTGTTTATTTTATGTTTATATAGCACATTAGGCAGGTCCTTTTTAATTATGCTAAGTAAAATGTTCCCCTTAGCTATACACAGTGGGGGCATCCATTTGTAGGAGGAACCAATATTTCTGGAAAATGCAGCCTATTAATTCATTGGGAACTAGTAAAAGTACCGAGGCCTAAGGAACGTTCACTAGTTAAATATCGGATCAGTTCACCCAATGTCAGCCTCCACTGTGCTTATACAACATCATCATCATCGCCATTTATTTATATAGCGCCACTAATTCCGCAGCGCTGTACAGAGAACTCACTCACATCAGTCCCTGTCCCATTGGGGCTTACAGTCTAAATTCCCTAACACACACAGATAGACACACAGACTATGGTCAGTTTTGTGCCAGGAGGTCTTATAAAGGTCTGGTTGGTTAATGTTAATTTTCTTATATATTGTATCGGATGGTGATGGAGAGAGGAAGAGGAGTGCTGTAATAGCGTGAAAATATGTCTGACTTTTTACATATTCAGAAAATAAACTTTTGATGGGTCTGTGAAGAGAGGTCCTACTGGGGCAGCGCGCAGACATTAAATTCTCACGAACGGACGTGTGTTTTATGTAGGTTTTAAAAAGCCCTATGCAGAATATTGCTGGCAGCATGAAATGCCTTTCTTTTATTATATGTCACATTGATTTATCACCGCTGTCCCCGTTTTATGACACCATAGAAAATATCCTAATATAATGTGTGATTTATGCTGTGAGATTATTAAGATTCATATATACCATTATTGTCCCAGTGTTCCGGCTGGGTGGCTGTAATTATTTTTATGCGTAATAAAACCCCTTTTTTGTTCTAAAAATAATGATTATAATAAAGTAAAATAATGAGTTTTTAGTTACTTTTAGTTTTTTTTTATTATTATTTTTATTGGGTTTTTTTTTGTTTTTTTTAAAAAATGGCAGGACTTTCTTTTCTATAACGTAAAGAAGGCGCCTGGGGCAGCCACTAAAACTCTCTGACCACAGAATATGGGGGACATTGCTTTTTATTTTGTTCTGTGTGTTTCAACTTCCAGCAATTGTACACAAACTTTTGCCTCGATCTATACTAGCCATATTGGTATCCAAACATTCCGACGATTGTATATGCATTGTGTGTCATGGTTCTAAGAACATTATTAAAATGCCTATAAACAAAATAAAAAAGTAAAAATAAAGCCAATTAGATCCAGATTCATGCCAAATCCCACTGTAAGTACTGGGTCTATATTTTCCACTAGCCACCAATAAAGGGGGCATGTATCGTCTATTAGCCACTTGTGAATGTAGGGCTGTATTTTCAGTTTGGATCCAGTTGATGGGTCCACTTTATTGTCTACAAGCAACATGACACTGTGCTGTGTATTCTTTGGATATGCAAAACACTTAACAAATATGCAATGGCAGAATTTATTTTTAAAACGTATTTTCTGAGATAATTTGGGACGTAACACAGGACAGTTCACCATGCTGTACATCAAAATATTATTGTTAATTTGTTTTTTAAGTGGAAGAGTTTAGTAATAGTCATGTAATATTGCAGTGTAGTATCCCAGGGTGACCAATCAGCAATTGACTTTTTATCACTCTGTGCAATGGTATGTTTGGGTTACTGTGGTTATAAATAAACCCCCCTCTCTGAAGTGAGTACCTATAAAACTTTGTATTTTATTAGCTATTGAAATGCCCCTGCTCTCATCCATGTTTATTTAATTTTGGAATGTATAATGTATGTAAAGCAAATATCTCAGTCTGTAGCAGAAATGTGTGGTAAAAGAAAGTAATTGGGAGATCTGGGGGTAAATTTATCAAGCTGCGTGTTTGAAAAAGTGGAGATGTTGCCTATAGCAACCAATCAGATTCTAGTTATCATTTATTCAGTACATTCTTCAAAATGACAGCTGGAATTTGATTGGTTGTTATAGGCAACATCTCCACTTTTTCAAACCCGCGGCTTGATAAATTTGAGATGAGTTGATGTAATTCTCTGGATACTCCAGCTTGAATTTTGGGATCTAAGGAATAGTATTGAGGCTAAAGGTCCGTGATTGGTTTAGCGTTTCGTAAATTAGGTTAGTGAGCTTTGGGATAGCTGTTTGGAACATGTTTTTTGTTAATAGCAGAGTGGGTTTGATATATCCCGAAAAGAGCTGAGCCAGTTTGATCATAGTAAATTCTCTCACCGAGCTTTAATGAGAATTGTTTGTACCAGTGAACGCAGTTAATGATTTTGTGGATGGGGCCTTGTTGGTCTTCCTTCTGGTAAGGTCTTGTTGCCATAGCAGACAATGGCATGTGATGGTTTGTTTGTGAACGTCGGAGGAGTGTAAGAGGCTGACTATAGGCCGCCGGAGGCCTATAGACAAGTGTTTTTGTTCTTTTGTCTAAATATCACATGTGGATGCAAACAAATGTCAAAGCCCAGCATCTCCATTACATCATTATTCTCCTCGTGTGCAGTACAGGTAACCACTAGGCCTGGAGCTCAGAGGAAATTCTGCGCTGTCCAGGGCAAGATCATTTGCCTATGGATTTATACCGGTGACAACTGGCTTTGCAGCATTGATGGCATGGAAAGGTGTGCTGGAAGGGAGGTTAGTGTGTGCCCACTGTATATACACAGTGGAGGCAGCCATTTTGTGAGCTGAACCAACATTCACCATCATCATCATCACCATTTATTTATATAGCGCCACTAATTCCTTACAGTCTAAATTCCCTAACACACACACACACACACACACACACACACACACACACACACACAAGGGTCATTTTGATAGCAGCCAATTAACCTAACAGTATGTTTTTGGAGTGTGGGAGGGAACCAGAGCACCCAGAGAAAACCCACGCAAACACGGGGAGAACATACAAACTCCACACAGATAAGGCCATGGTCGGGAATTGAACTCATGACCCCAGTGCTGTGAGGCAGAAGTGCTAACCACTGAGCCACCGTGCTGCCCAATATTCAGAATAATGCAGCTTATATATTCGTTAGGAACAAATAACATCATTGAGGGCATCATCATCATCAACATTTATTTATATAGCGCCAGCAGATTCCGTAGCGCTTTACAATTGGGGCATAGGGCACAATTCTGCATTCCTATGTCTGTTAGTTTAATGCGTGGGTGATGTCAATAGTGTTGGCTGCTTACTCTTGAATATTATCTCAGAAAATGGCTGCCTCCACTGTGTGTAGTGCATTAGTTGTGCTGGAATCACACAGGACATTATGAATTTGGTGTTTATATACAGTGGGCACTATATGTGTTTGTCAGATTGTGAGATCCATGCAGTGGGTTTGGCTTGAAATGACAGAAACTGCACTAAAAAAATAATGCAGTCTGGTCTTTGATTCCTTCCTGAGCCATATTAATGAGCAGGTATGGTCTAATAACTATGCTGGCCGCTCCTTATAATGTTCTGCGGGCGAGTCCAAAGGTGGTTTTGTATTCTACTCTGACGATCATCATGCTGTGTGTAACACATCGGGCTGCCATTAGAATTTTTTTGTTCAGCAGTAAACATTTGTGTAGGGTTTGATTATTCTTTGATAAATTCCTCCACTGGATGTTTCTGACTAACAAAATCACGTTAAGCCCTTTTGTGCCGGATAGGAAAAGCAAAGCCGAAACGGATCCGTCTGCAGGTGAATGTTCTGTGCCAGCAGAGGCCTACGTCATGCTCTAAATCCCCAGCGGGTGAGGTAATAACTCAGTCTTGCCGTGTGAATGATATCCCCCACAGGGCCCTTCTCCTTTTGGAGAGACTTGAATATTTTTACTTTCCCAGGTAGCATTTCCTAAATATCTCCCTATAGCTACTTATTCTGGTGAAGACGCAAGATGGGGAAAAATAAAACAAAGGATTCTGGATGCTTCGCTACAAACAGTCATTAAGGAGAGGAAAGCAAAAAAAGAATTAAATGTTCCCCTGGACAAACCATGTTACAATGCAAGGGGTGCAAATGAGTTTATTATTTTGCACGTAAGTTAAATACTGTCTATTTTTTCATGTAGCACACAAATACATGATAGCTTTATTTTTATACTGAAATTTAAAGTTGATCTAGGACATGCCCTTCCCCAATTATAAATCTGTCCTCACATTTTAAATGTACCTCTCCCTCCAATGCAACATGGTTTTGCCCAGGTGCAAAGTTACTCCTTTTTTTTGCTTTGCTCTCCTTATTGACTCAGGCCCCTTGTCTTTTATCTTTTTGTACTCTAAAATAATGCTGGTGTACAGGTACGCTTAGTATACTGGCCAGTCTGTTTTATTCAGTTTTTATTTCACATCTTTATCAATAAAGTTTGATTGTAGGGGGGGGGAATTCATTTGGCCACGTTCCTGCCGAAAAGTAATGCGGTCTCCATTCTATTACCATTTAATATGGCAATTCTAACCCGGATTTCTGCTCACCACGAGCAGAAATAAAACATACTACCATATTAACACGTTAAATATTACTATTCTAACGGTAATAATGTGCACTATTACCGTAGTAATGGTTATAGTCCGCAGGCCGCATTACTTTCGGCAGTATTGAATTGAATCCCCCCTAGAAACTCTCTTTAAATTATATAGTATAAATTATTTGGCTTTTGTGCATTTCTTCCCTTTAAATGTCCTCGTTACTGCAATTTTATTTATAATTCCGAAGAGCGTTTATCGTATGTTGGTTATGTCGGAGTTCTGGCTGTGTTTTATTGTTTACCTAATTGGGTTTGTTTTGTCATATGTACCGTGTATCCTGCAGGCAATGAGTGATACAATGAGTAATATTACTTGGCTCCCGGACAATGGGAAACGTCTTTCTTCTACATAGAATAATGCTGTTAAGTCTGGATACGAACCAGAATCTTACCCTCTCTACTGCCAGATGGATAATCACTGCTCAATGTGACCTCTGTCTGGAGAAAGACGGCGTCTGTGTGGTTTGTATTTTTGGTTAACAGTAGAAATACCTACCGGCAGTGTACTGTGTTTATAAGAAAAACAAATTACTGGGGGTTTTTTTTTGCTTTTCAATTTATCTTTATTGGAGAAATAGAAAACAGGACAAAAATTAAATAAGGAAAATAATGCTGGTATAATCATAATAATGACAAAAAGTAATACTAAAATAGTCAAACTAGATAAAAATATGTTTTAAAACTATTTGCGAATGTAAAAATGCTGTATTTCAATAGCAAAGCATATTTTCATTCATTATCTTCTGCAGTCGTCATCCTGAGCTCCAGTGAATCTTCTCTCCGGTCAGGGTTACTTTCAGCGATAGCATTGCAGTCACCAGCGGTGATCCATTGATAGGGCGAAATGTATGATCTTGTCGGAGATGGGGCTATTCTCTGTTTAATAAATAGGGGCCTGATTCATTAAGGAACTTAAGAAGTTTCTTATTTCAGTCTCCTGGACAAAACCTTGTTACAATGCAAGGGGTGAAAATTAGTATTCTGTTTTTCACATAAGTTAAATACTGACTGTTTTTTCAGGTTAATTGGCTGCTAACAAATTGACCCTAGTCTGTGTGTGTGTTAGGGAATTTAGACTGTAAGCTCCAATGAGGCAATGACTGATGTGAATGAGTTCTCTGTACAGCGCTGCGGAATTAGTGGTGCTATATAAATGGTGATGATGATGAATAAGATAGTGTTCAGTGACCAGGGATGTAAAATGTATATATATTTTGTTTTATTTTACACTTTATTCCCTATTTAATACATTTAAATCCTAAATACTGGGCACACATGTCCTTTGTTCAAGAGAGGATTTTGGAGGTATTTTGTATTGCCATGTCTCACTGTTCCTCGGTGGCTGTGTTGCTCGTGTCTCTGTTTGCTTTTGTGACTGCTTATTTAGCTCAGCGTGTATGTGTAACTGGATTAGTTATGCTAAGAATTGTTTGTGAAGATGGGAGAGAGAACAAAGCTTTGTGTGACAGACAGAGCCTTTGTAACCATGTATCCTTGTCATAGCGCTGAGTGTGTTCAAGAAGAATCCAAGGGAAGCTGTGCATGATGGGATCTAGAACAGAAATAGGTGACCCCGTGGGTCTGCAGCTGCTGGGGAGCTAGAAGTCCCAGCATGCACTACAACCCAAATGCTGGAATGATCTCCTTTATGTACTCTGATGCAGCTATAGTGGTTGGATGACTGGTATCTCCTCAACTACTGGACAGGCCCTGATCTGGAACAGTCATCTTTTTTTGCATATCGAGGTTAACCTCTAGATTATTGCACGTCTGTGTAGTCATCCCCCTCAAAGGCCCTGTAAGAGGGAAGGGTCTTTAGGCCCCCCCTTTGCTGCAAAGTAAGGGTGGGTCCATTTTTCCCTGGTTTCAGCCATAGCTTTCCTGAGGGGCTGGAGTCTTCAGAGTCACTCTGTCATGACTGAGGAAGGAAGCAACCCAAGGTATTACCATGTGCAAAGTACCTTTAGTGTTGGTTGTTTACCATTCACTATTCCTGCTTGGGCACCCCAGGCTCGGTCACCACTGCTCGGGCACTTTGCAGTTCGAGGTTCCAACAGCAGCCTCTTGCATACCTCCCAACATGCCAATTTTTATTGGAATTGGGGCTGGGACTGTGACTGTGCTGGGGGCATGCCCATCCCAGCTGTGGCGTCTGTGGAATGCTAGATACCCATAACCCCGTTCCATTGGAAACACCCTTACACTGGCACCCGCAGATGTATGTGTAATCTGCTGTACAGCAGAGCAGAGAACATACCACCCAACATTCCCACTAGTTGGGGGGCACATCCTGGTTTCCAGGAAGGTGGAACAGCCCTCCAGAATCGTCTCTGTCCCGCTTAAATAGAGACAGTTGGGTGGCATACTCTTGGCCCTAATCTAGAACATCCTCTCTCTTCCATAATACACACAATTAGCTATCAGAATGCTAGAATCATTTTTCAGTTTTGTAAGTTTGTGCTGCCTTTAACTAGTTTAGACTTAATTAGTCAAGATGGGCTCTTTCTTTTTCTCCTGTTTTTTTTCCGCCCTCGTTCATTGTCCACGTGATGTTTATCGATTATGCTTTTTGATCGTTCTATACACTCTACTTCCAGGAAAAATCATTTCCATTTGACTTGCAATGTGTCTGTAATGATTTGAGAGCTTTATTGCCAGGAGGAAGCAGAAGAAGTGTTTTGTGTTTAACTGTTCGAGTTCTGTATAGTTCATGCTGATACCACAGATCTGTGTCACTTAATATGTTTTTAATAGAATGGCTGACAGAGCAGTGGGCAAACACAATGAGGGAAAAAATAGAAGATTAAAATCCATTTGTGACCGGATGGACCGCCTATGCCGCCCTGTCTGTTGTTGCTGGGAACCGGCTGGGCTTACTTTGCCATCGTTACCTTTGAAATGCTCCCTCTAACCACAGTAGAAAGGGCTTACAAATACTGCTAACACTGGACTCCTTACCGACATCCAGACCCTGGTTTCTTCTGGGTAACTGTTACTGCTAGTGTACCCCGTTACTGGTGTACCTGGCTGGTACCCCTGACCTCCTCATATGGATCAGGGTTGCTGTGGATGGAAGACCCCCTGGCCTATCACACTGGCCAGAGCTCCTGGGTAGCGGGCAGAGCAGTAGTACTGGAAAGCTGAGTTCAAACCTCAGAAACAGCAGGGAATGGATTAGAGTTGGGTCCTATCTGTAGGTTACAGGGATAGAGAAGTTTCCAAGCAGGTCTTTGAAGCAAGTGGTGTTTATTTGCTCACCCTGGTTGAAGCTACCAGTTAGTAGGTTCGATGAAACAAGAAGAACAATTTTCAATACAAAACAGTTTTAATACCATTTTGGACGCAGCCTCACAGAATAAGCCAGCCCCCTGAGGTCTGAGCTATTTTTAGAATTGTGATGCAGTTTGTTAACCCAAACATGGATTTACATGCAAAGCAAGCAATATTTACACTTAACTGTAATATCTAAAACTTGCTGTGATCTCCTACATCTTGTTTTAGACACAGGAAATCTAACACCAAGTCTAATTAAACCTCCCTTAGCCTTCAGGTGCTGGACCCTCACATATCAGAAGGTCTAATTAACATGAGATTAACATTGGTCCTTTCTTCAGACCATTGCAGAATACACATTCCCAAAGAAAAGTTACAAAACCCCAAACAAGTCATTTCCCTACCAAAATACACAAAAGACTTCCTCAACAAAGGCTTATTGCATCCGGTATATACCTCAGAAATAATGCATTTCCTCTAGCAAAGTTAAAACAAAAAAACAAATTTCTTCCCCTGGTCTCAGAAGTAAAGATATTTACTTTACCAAAATACACACAATATCAAAATTAAGTACATTTGTAATTATATAAATAAGCGCCCTGCGCTATTTCCTTTAAATAAATTTGTACCATAAGTTATTTATAAGTGATCCAGTCGAACCGTTCATCCACGTTTTCTTCTTTTAGTGGCCTATTTAAGAAGCCCTTTTTGTGATGATAAAAAAAAAAATCCTACACATTACTGCTATTTAAGGGTCACCTATAAGTAATATTATATCTAACGCCCCTCGCCCAGATAATAAATAGTGTCAACAACAATAGTGTCCCTTTCAAGGCCTTAAGAAATGATAATTTATTGTGCTTTTTTTTTTATTTATACGGAAACAGTAAAGTTTTACTTTTTCACCAAAGTGGCTTACAGGTTTATTTTTGAGGAATAAATAACGACCACTGAAAATATGTTATGGGATATTTGTCACATGATAATAAATGTATGAAATTGTATGAGCTGGTGAGGACTGGATGATTGTTAATTATGTTCTTACTATATGATAATTAGAACAGATGAGCTTATTTCACCACCCGGTCTGTAGGGGGAAGGAGGAATGGAGGGATGTTCTTCCTGCACAATTTATCTGGGTTTCTTTCTCATAGTCAGTAACCCACTGTTACTGACCCCTCCTACTGGTGTCTCCTTGCCACCAGACACCCGTCGACTGCGAATGCCAACTGCGCTGCCACCACTGGACTCCTTAATGTCACCTAGAACCGCTTACTTCTGAGGTAGCTGGTATAACTGCTATAGCGCGTCTTTGCTGTGGGCTGGCTGGTACCTTCTGACCGCTTACTACACATCAGGACTGCTGGGTAGCGGGCACAGCGTTGACACAGACGATGGGATCAACAGAGGACAGCCGGGGAACGGATTAGAGTGTAAGCTCTTGTCTGTTGGTCACACAATACAGCAGGCAATAAGCATCAGGCAGAATCTTTGAGCAGTGATGTTTTATTTCTGAAGGGTCCTTACAAGGACATTTACACATCAGTTAAAGGTACTAGTGATCTTCCAGAAGTTTAGATGCTATACTACATTTGAAAGACAAAATACAGCTCTCATATACTGTTTCTGACACACATGTTGGCAAAATTACATGAAGAAGCAGCAATCGGCAGCTTCTTACATGTGAACGTAGTAACTGGATAATATGGATGTTGACCCGGATGATTTGTAAATGCAGTGGCATGAGGATCTCATCTGGCTGGGTATATGGTCATTATCCGCTCTGCTCGAGCCAGGCCAAACGAGTAGACAGATATCACCAGAGGAAGTCTAGCTGCTGTGCAAGGCTCTTGTAGAGAGACTATGGAGCCGTAAACACAGATTCCCAATCCGTAAATCATACAAAATAAAAATGCAGTTGACTTTTTTAATTCATAATATTGAATATAAGGCTCTATGGGGCAGATTGAAGAACAATGCGGGCTGTACACTATTACCGTTACTACGGTAATAGTGCATTGTTCTAAAGAGCAACATGGGGTATTGAATTTGCACAAATATTATTTTTTTTATTTTAAATTTCCTCTACGAATCTCCTACTTATGTTGATATCTATTATTATATCTTACTATCTCTCGCCTCCCCTAATTAGCATAGAAAATACTCCTTTCTGTATATCTTGTGACATATAGTGTTAATGGGGAGAAATCTGTCTCGCTTGCATTTGTTTTCACACTTTATCTCCTAAGTTTTCGCGTCCTCCCTGTAACCTTTCACACCAGCAGTAACATGTAATGATGTCTGAGACATCTCTGCTGTCGCACCTTTCTACGGCTGCACTTGAGAAGAGGAAATGTGACCCCTCCGCTCTCCCCCAGGAGCCATTAAGCTATGTATTGATTGGCATTCTGCTTTCCTTAAAGCAAGTTCTGCGGTTAATTTGACTGACAGCTCAGGATCTACATCTGTACATCTTAATGTTTCCACCCCAGTGTGCTGACATTTATCCCTTCACAGCTCCTGTGAAAGTAAAATGATGAAAGTGACGTTTGTTATGATGGCTTTTGCCAACTTAAGGACAGGGTCCGTTCAGGGCTCAGTTGCCTAAGGTGCAGTTTTTGGCACTTTGTTAAAACAACATTTTTCACAACGCACAGATTTCCTCAGTATTGTTGCTGCAGTTTATGTCGCTTAATGTTAGATTTGAGATGTCTACCAGAGCGTTGTGGTGTTGGTGCCGTGCTTTGCGTTGCCTCACAGCTCTGGCCATGGGAACTATTGTAACCGGGGCCCTATCTGTGTGGGGTTGTATGTTTTGGGCTTCCTCCGACAGTCCCCAACAGAATCCCATGCTTGGTAAGTTGCTTTGGATAAAATTGACCCTACAGTGTGTGTGTAATACTTGCCTACTTCCTGTTTCAGTGCGAAACGCGTCATTACCATGCCGCACAATAAGGAATTTTTTCCCTGTCTGGTAATAATGGGAGGAAATGCAACTGGTCTGTAGACAATTGGGAGGCTTGTTTAAGACCCCTTTTGTGCTCTCCCTCAAATGTCTGTCTGTGCGTCGGTGGGGGGGGGGGGGGAGGGTGTAGGTGGGAGAGCCCTTCCCCATTTCCCTTTGTATGAGACTATTCTCAGCACTGAAAGGGTAAAAGATTATTCTCTGTTGCTGTAATTTACTGTTAAGTGGACCTTTCGTGGAATACTCTTGGTTATGGAAGGCCTTCAACCACAAGTATTTTGATATTCCCTCTGTGAGTTTGATCTTGCTACATTTATCAGAGAAAAAGGAAAGTTCTGTGTTGTTGTTTTTTTTTTTAGATCATTGAATTACATGAACTAAAAATATATCCAGCTCGAGACTAAAGTGTTTGACCAGTAACGTCAGGGTCTCCTTATTCTCATCTATTTTGGGTGACTGGAATAAGGTACATTTTTAACTTGTAAGCAGTAGTGACTTATTCATGATTTAGATTAAAAAAAATTTTTTTTAAAAGGGGTGCAAATTAGTATTCTGTTTTGCACATAAGTTAAATACTGACTGTTTTTTCATGTAGCACACAAATATCAACTTTAGGTTTCAGTGTACAATTAAGCTATCAAGTATTGTGTGATACATGAAAAAACAGTCAGTATTTAAGTTATGTGCAAAACAGAAAACTAATTTGCACCCCTTGCATTGTAACATGGTTTTGTCCAGGAGACTGAAATAAGAAGTTTCTTAAGTTAAGATCCTTAATGAATCAGGCACCTAGTCCTTGATTTCTCAGTTATTTTTGTATGTAATTACAAAGTTTTAGTTGTATATTACAATTAGAGTAGTTATGTTAACAATTAAGGTGAACATATTTTTTCCTGGTTGAAATCTAATTAATTAAAAATTGATTGTTGGTGGAATCCATGAATTGCACAGTGGGCAAAAGGCGGCGAGCTGAGCCGTAATCTGCGGTCTCCAGAATGGCAGGGAGGGAGGGCTTGGGGGGAGGTCCAGAATGTCATGGGGGAGGTCCAGATAGTCAAGGGGGGGGACTTGGGGGAAGGCCCAGAATGCCGTGGGGTGGTCCAGAATGTCATGGGGTGGGATGTCCAGAATGTCTTGGGGAAGGTGGATTGGGGGGAGGTCAAGAATGTCATGGGGGGAGGTCAGAATGACATGTGGGCTGATGTGTGGGGGGCCTAAGGGGAGGTCGTGGGGGTGGTACATGTGGGGTGGTCTGAGAGGCCTGTGGGGAAGAGGTTATGTGGAGGCATTCTGGAATAAGTGCTTTGCGGTGCCAAGGTCATTTTGGGACACATGTGGCCCTTGCAATCGCTGCCCTAAGGAATGTTGTTTAATCAGGGCAAAAAAAGAAGAAACACAACGTTTCAGGCCTTGGCCTCTTTCTCAGCCATGCTCCCAAAATCTATTGGTTTTCCTATTTTTCTCCTGAATAAATGAAGCTCCTTTGGGAGTGCAGGTTGTGAATCCATTGCTGTTACTAGGAGGAGGTTCAGCTTCTGATCCAAGGTTGTATTTTATATTAGGTGGTTCTTATATCCAGATTGGGATTGGCCATTGACAGGGGATGTACTGGAGGCCCACAAGGGTATGTGTTCCTGCCTGAGACTTTATTTACTTTCTTTCCTTTATTGGTTGGGTTATTTTGCGTCTCTGACCATTTTACATAGAAAATTGAGCTGATGTGAGTTTACCTGAAGTTTCCCTCAGGAACTTCATTTATCTCAGGAGGGAAGTAACTGCCATTGTATTCTGCTGTCTGACAGGACCAGCAAGGATTAATGAATGTTCTGTGTGACTACAGGATGCGGCGGGTCTTAGGGCATCTGTGGCTGTATGCCGAGAGGCACCAATTACTGTGGCTGTTTGTCACCTGTAAAAATAAATACATCTCTGACCAGTTTTTGTTATGTTCCTTGAGAAATCCGTTACTATGGCTACTTCGCTGGTCATTTTTATGTTCTATCTGCCACCAAAGAATGCTAGAAATATTTCTTTAGAATGTTTTTGCATTGTTACATAACTGGCTTGTGTGGTTCTGTGTTCATGTTTCTGATGTAGCTTTTTAATATAATTCTAGAATCAGAGAATATTTATCATTCACATCAGTCCCTGCCCCATTGGAGCTTACAGTCTAAATTCCCTAACACACAGACTAGGGTTAACCTGGTTAGCAGCCAATTAACTTGCCAGTATGTGTTTGGACTGTGGGAGTAAACTGGAGGAAACCTGCGTAAACAGGGGAGAACATACAAACGTCACACAGATAAGGCTCTAGTCGGGAATAGAACTCCTGACTCCAGCTGTGAGTGCCAACCCAAGTTTTTCCACAGGGCACATCCTGGCATTTTCGCCCGCTACCTCTGCTAACAGAAGAGGATGATAACATCATAGTCTTCCTGTTGACTGTTTTTATTACACATTTAGGGATCTACAGTATTTAACATTGGTGCTCAGTGGGCAGCAGTAAGAATCATTGTGTATCGCTGCGTACAACATGTACCGACGCTTAAATTTATTAAGCCAGGGCTCATTGGTGGCAAATTTTGGTCACATCGCAGTCCCCATTCGAAAATCTCTGATTTCTCCTGCTTTAACCCCTTGATAAATTAAAAGAACAGCTGCGATGGCCATACTTTTGTAGACTTGCATCACATTTCCCTGTCAACATGTTGTTATGTTCTTCCTCTACTGAGCCACTCTGTCAGTCTCTACATTGGTTGCCTGTTTTTTTTACAGAATCCAATATAAAATTCTTCTGCTAACATACAAGGCCATCAACAAAATTGCACAGACATAAATCTCCTCACTTGTCTCAAAATATCTCCCTACAAGCCGTGCGTGGAGCTGGAAAGAGTTTGTAACCCTCATTTCCCTTTGGAGGACTTACATTGGGTGTCCAAACACTGGAGACCCTCTGGAACGACCATACTTTTTTCGGGTTGCACCCACTTTGAGGAATTCCCTCCCTCGCACAATAAGACTTTCCTCTAGTCTTCAAACCTTCAAGCGTTCACTGAAAACCCACCTCTTCAGACAAGCTTATGATATTCCTCAACCACCCTCTTAATCTCCCTAGATTACCCTATTACCACCCTCTACACAGCTAACACAAGACAACAACCCTCTGACCAACATTGCTGCGTGACTGATCACACAGCACACTCAATACTTTATACCTTTGCATTCTAGCTGGTCCATTGTGCAATATGATGTAGCACGTGCCCTTGTGTTTCAAACTCCCATTGTCCTATAGATTGTAAGCTTGTGAGCCGGGTCCTCTTATCTCTCTGTATGTATTACCCAGTATTGTTTTATTAATGCCTGTTCCCAATTGTAAATCGCTATGGAATTTGCTGCTGCTATATAAATAAATGATGATGTTACTCAATTAAAGTCCTTTATTTTCTTCACTGTGAGTCTATCTATACATAAACTGACGCTGTCACTTCCCAGTAAATTGTTAGGCTACAGTCTTATGAACATTGATTCTCTGCACAAAATGGCCACCATACCTGTGGTTAGACGACAAGTGCACCTGAAGTAACCGGACACATGCCAAGCAGAGCTTTCACTCTACGGACACAGAGGGGGGAGAGCCAGGAATTTATTTGCCACTAGCTGCAGTTTGCAAGCTATATTATAGGTGTGTGTATGATCGTGGAGGTATCGTTAGAGGGTAAACAACAATCTATTCCATCATGCCGCTCTTCTAACAAATATAATGTTCCATCTGTATGTATGTGTGTGCATATGTATATAATTTACCCCGTATGAAAATGTAAAGATGTTAGAAGTCTCTATGATAGCACAATGCTGCAGTCCAGATGGTTTTTTATTCGGCAGGGAACTGTGAGGTGATTTATACATTCCTTTTATCTCACATTAGGAATGCATTATTCCTTATGATACGTACATTTTTGTGATCAACAAAAAAAAGTTAGTGTTTTATTAGTATTTTACAAAGTTAAGTTTAGGTTGATTTTTTTTTTTTTTTTAATTATGCATTTTCTTTTTGTCAATGAGTGAAATTAAAGATCTCAGAACATATGACGTGTAAACTGTGTGGGTCTTTTTTTCTGCTGTCATTTATGAACTGGATTTGGGGCTGGTTATTATACTTGATAGGGCATTATGTATTGCGGTCACCCTTATCTCTGACTGCAGTGTCTAAAACGAAGCAAGCGAGCAATGAAATAGAGAAACTGTAGGTAATATTTAAACACGCTGTATTTACGGCTGTGAATAAAATTGCTGTCTTTGATGATCTCTAACATGGATGAGGTATGTGTTGAAAAGCACATCAATAGTATAAATATTGTTATCTCTCTGATATCACTAGTCACCAAATGGATGGAGAAATATCAATTTTTATAGAAATATTCCCAACACAAATTTATTACATTCCAGGGAACTGTCTGTTGTCTTAGGCGTTTGTGGCACCATTTGTAAACTTGGTTATACAAGCCAGGGTTAGGTCAGACAATCTGCTTGGTAAAATTGCCTTGCTTGGTCAGAGTCCATAATATTCAATGTAAATCTGTTCTCGTCAGATCAATGAGACAAGATGAAAATTTGATTGGTCGATGAGTTCATTTATGGCGTCACCAGACCTGGTTGCGTGGACCAATCAGTGAACAACAAGATAGGTTTCAGCGTATGTGACCAAATCTGCCCCCTTCTGGTCATTGTGTGACTGGGCCAGACAACAGGATCTATATATGGGAACCTTAACGCAAGGATAGAGCATGCTAGTCACCATACATTGCAGTGTAGAACTTTTAAACCCAGCAGGAACGTACTTGGCACCAATAAACTGATTTAAAATATTATCAAAGATCAATATTGTATGTTGTATATTGGAAAATTACTGGATCTTGTTTATTTCCATTGGTAAGAATTGGATGGCAAATGTATTCACATTCACAGTGTTCCTCAGTCATTACACTATACTTCCCCAGTCCCAAACTGTTTCATGTTGAGATTAGGCTTTCAGTTTATTTTTATCTCACCAGTGTAATCCTCCGAGGCCAGAAAGATCAAAGGGATTTCTCATTACTTGATACAATTATCCGCTCCAAGATGCATGTTTGTGTGCTGTCTTTTTGTGTATCCCTCTTATTTTCTTTGATCTGTGTTTTCTAAAACATACCTTGAAACGTACCTATTTGTATGCAGAGGCTTTCCACTTTCATCTTCTAATAACATCCGTGTTATACAGATAGTAAGGTACCTGTGTTCATCAAAGATTTTTAACAATGAGTTTTGTTTTTAAATTCATCAGATTCTTATTTTCCTTTCTTGGAAACTGGAGAGTATATTTGTGGGCGGCTTAAGTTAGTCTCCAGGTAACATGCAACGGTGGTTCTTAATTTAATAACCACCCATCAATATGCACATAAAGCTCCTGGCAGCAATAAACTGGGTGATTACATCAGACAGTCCTCGTATCTCAAAATGTTTGGATTTTATGTGCCTCCATGTCAACACCTTAACCACTTGGTATTCTGAGCAAATACTGAGCTTAAATCCAATCTGGAGAAACGCTGTTTAACAATAGTTGGGGCTCCTATCTCAGAAGTGACCAGAGAGATGCTTATTTTCATGGTATCATTAGGGTGAAACTCTCCCTAACCTTATTCACTATGTGATATCAGATATACATAGTGTACTCCTGGAAAAACTTTATTAACTTGTACATTTTTCAGCTGAAAGTTGGTAACCTGGGGGGGATTCAGTGTTCTGCCGCTGGACATCACCGCAATGTCCGGCAGCGTACATTACAAGTTATTACGGTAAGGAATCTCTGCTCATTTTCATCGCCGCGACGTGCCTTCACAGACAGCTCCTGAGGCACAGGGCGTAGAATTGAATTCTCCCCTGTGAGTGTTAACCCTCTTCACATGTACAATGCATATTGGATCCTACGTTCTTAAACGCAAACAGCTCCTTCTTCCCTTTCCGCTACTTCTAAGACCTGTAGTTTGGGAAGGCACTCTAGATGGGTTCTGCTAATCGGATGTGTGCTTCTGCCATGCCAGTAGGCAGCTGTTAGGTCAGCTCTATCCATCCAGATATTCCGGTTTAAATGTTAGTTAACTGGCTACATATTTAATAAAGGTTGGATTCTGAGTTGTGTTGTATATAAAGGTACGGTATGCATATTTATTATGCACCTGTCTGGAAATGAGTAACTACTTTAAAATAGCATTAAAAAAACTGCATGCGCGCTATAGCTTTCATTGATTTGAAGCAAGCCCTGCTTGCACATTGTGAAGCCCTGCTCAGAGCTTCACAATGTGCATCTAAGTACAGGTGCCATTCAAAAGTATGGACACCGCTAACAGGAAAAAAGTTTGAAATAGGTGGCAGATCAGCCAGTGTCACTGTACTCCTACAATACATTGGCTAATTACAGCATGGTGAAATACATGGGTTTCTCAGAGTTCCAAGATATCGCTAAAACCTGTTTTCCATTGCTTAAGAGATGACGAGATCTGCCATGTTAATTCCATATTAGTCCATGAGGGTTCAGATGGGGCATTGAATATGCTAGGGCCAATGATCCAATGATCGTCGCCTCTCTTCCCCTCTGATTACCTCTTCTCACTCACGTATCCAAGACTTCTCCCGTGCCGCCTCCGTTCATTGCAACAAGCCCCATCAGAACATCCCCTAATCTGTCCAGTTTCAAACGGACATTAAACCCACGTTTTCTTAAAAGCCTTCCAGTCACCTGCTTAACCACCCACCTGTCGGCTACCTCTCCCTCTCTTCCTTTCTCCCCCCCTCCTCGACTCTGTCTCCGTTTCACCATTGTGTCTCTATGTCCCTTTAGATTGTACGCTCCTTTGTGCAGGGCTTTTTCTCCTCTTTTTTCCCACTTTTAACTTTGATCTCCAGCTACTCAGCCCACCTCCTCTTGGACCTTCTGCCCTCCCACTCCTCTCGCTTCTCTCTGTTCCTCTCAGTGGCTCTTAACCTGTCATCCGCACCCACCCCCTTGGGCTCAGGTTACCAGCTTTTACTGATTATCCCTCACTCTTTCTCTCTAGCTGTGCTTTGAGCTCCCAGAGTTATAGTGCTTACTGTTAATTGTACTGTGCTGTTTCACCTTGTACTGTGCCATTGTTTGTCTTTGTACGGCGCTACAGACACTTTGTGGCGCCCTAGAAATAAAAATGAATAATAATAATAGGGCAGCAGGCGGCCCACCGAGCCTTTACCTGCTCCCGATCTTATCAGAATCAGTCAACCGACTTTGGCGCCACAGTGCGGGGAGGTCACGCGGCATACCTGGAGGAGGAGGCTGGTCACTGTGCTCTCCCTCCATCCTCTGTGCGGACCCTTTGAAGGCTGAAGGGCCTCACAAGTGACCCTTTACCTGTGCCACGTTGCCCCTCACTGTGCTAAGGAAGGAGCTGTGTAGATGCGCTAGTGTAGGAAGTCTCACAGAAGGGGTGTATGGAGAAGAGACTCATTAAAAATTCCCAATTTTTCACCAACTTCTTTCTAACCTATGTTCAAAGAATAAAATGCGTGCGCTACTTGTCATTTATTAATTTTAACTATGCTCTTCAGTCTGAATAAATGTAAGACAATTGAAAGGAGTCTGGAAACAGCGGGGACTTCTTCTTTGAACCCGTTCCTCTTGTTGCCAACCAGAATAGTTTAAATAAAGCAATATTTGTCATAGCCAAGCACGCTCATTTTCTTATAATGAAAGTTTGCTGTACACTGTATCAGAGATTAACAGCGTGAAATGCAGAGGAAGCAGGACCTGAATTTTAATGCAGTGTAAACATATTTCTCAGGAATAACAAGTCTAAGGGTTGGTGTCGCTGAATATTAATGCAAAGGATATTCTCATCCAAGGTGTGTGATAGACAGAATCCATACCAAGCGGACTAAAAACATTCAGTCTGCAGCAGGTAATGACACTGTCTGCATGTCGTATACTTAATACTACACAGCCTAAAACTGGACGTTATAATCAGCTATTAAATAGGAAGTACTTGTTGTCATATTACACAGCTGATTATAAGTTGGTTCCTAATGTTGGGAGGTATAAAACCACTGCTATAGATTTGTATTTCAAGTTCCCAAAAATATCCGTCCAACTTTCGGGTTATTTTGTTTTTACAAAGTAGACAAAGTACATAGCAAGGGAACTCTAACAGCAGAAAACAGAACTGCTTACTAAAACTTTTCAGACCCATTTCTAAATAAATATTATAACAAATGTCACCCAAAACTTCAATTTATTGTAAAAAAAAATAAAAAATGTATTTTCTCTTCGTTTTACCTTTGTAGTCCAGTGGAAAATGCTTCTGGTTTTGTAATGCAGCGGGAATAAAGAAATATGCAAAGTTAGTCTACCTGCTGCTAAACCTCTCAGCCAATCACAAGCCTATTCCCATGCTGGCCACTTGTGATTGGCTACGGGGCTAAGGTCTCAGTCATTCAGTGCTGGGCCCATCAGCTGTTGTCTGGTTTTCTTTTTTATCATTGAATTATGATGAAGAGCGAAGAGAGAATAATTTATTCTATATTAAAGTGGTGAGCTGAGGGGTTTCAGATATTTGTTTGTTTGTTTTCTATCTTTAATTAAACTTTATTTTAGAACAGTCCTTCTTTTTTTTTGTCTAGGTTTCTTAGGGACCCTTGTCCATTATTCTGGAACTCAAGCTATTGTGGAACTAAATGATTCAGCACACATTGGCAGCCAGTGACTGGAACCGCATGCTGGGGCTTGAGAGTCCCCCGCTGCTATAACCTTCCTGCTTGCCAAACCCTGCACCGCTAACGCAAGGTCGGGCAGTCCCATTGAATTGTGGGATGATTTTGGTGCGATAAGGGGAACTTATTGCACAGGTTTTAATGGGCCCCTGAGTATAATGTTTTGCCAATAGAACTGCAGTAGGGTTAGACCGTATAACAGTTTGTTTTTGGTTTTTTTCTTTACCTACTCTATTGTGCAAAGGGTTAATTTTTAAGTCTGGAACACTGATACATAAAATAAGTTTTCCCTCATTATGTAACAGATTGTTTAAAGCAACTGATTTTGCATATTAAATATTGTAAAACAAAAACCCCATATAGTGCACAGATGAGAAAACGTTGCAATCTCTCCTGTCTGCAATCTGGTGCATCCGTTACCCCCCTCTAAGCGGCCAGATCCGAACCACATTCTCCTCTCTTGCCAGTTATTTTGTTCATGTGAGTCACATGGTGTCTGCACACAGTTAGTATCCACCGGCTTTCTTGTAAGCTTAGTCTGTACTATTGACCTCCTGCTGCTAGATTTCATAATACCAAGTCAGCATTTTAATGAAGAATACATCAGTCTCATTAAATTAAATTCATTTTTTATATTCCATTTAAGTGCATCATTCAAATATTTAAGAGGGGTTATAACACTCACTATATCCTATTAAAAATAACTATTTCAGAGAGTTCTATGTAACCACCAGCGTTTTACACACAATAGAAAGACGAGCTGTGATACAGACTCAATTTTGCTGGTCCAATCCGTCATTTTCTTTGTGATATTCCTGCTGATGCATGTTAGTGTGGCCGTGGCCAACACGTAGAGACAGCCACTGTGTGCACTGAAACCAACTTTCACGACAATGCATCTTATTTCACAAAGAAGCAGTGATCTCGCTGAGACTCTCTCCCACCGATTCACTAACAGTCATTATAAACAGGGTGGAAAGAAATTTACATTTTATTTTTTTTTTATTATTATTTTTATTGCACCTTATGGTGTTTTGCAATTTCCAACACGACCCATTTCAAGGGGTTCACAATAACCCTGGTTTAGCAAACACCTTCGTGCTGAGTTCCTGTGGTACGTAGATAGGCAACATGCATCAATCTCCGTCATTTAAGCTCTCTCTCTAGCGTATACTTGCCTACCTTTGTGGACCATGCAGCGGTGGGAGGAGCCATGAGGGCGCACATGGCATCATTAGACTCATTTAGCAAGACCTGGTGAATCGAATTGTGTCATAAAGGCCCCATCCCACCCTCTTAACTAGGAGGAGATTTGGGATCCACAAGGGTTACCTACTATTCTGGGAATATGGGAGCACTCTCCTGAAATTCAGTAGTCTCCCGGACCCTCCGGGAGAATAGACACATATACTATAGGGAACTCCAATTCCTGTTTATGTTAGCAAGTACACTCTGTCACTCCAACTTCTAGAAGAGGAGCAATTACATTTAGTTGTGCAGACCTTGTGCAATGGTATCCCCAGTTAATGTGCAACAATGGAGATTAATATTAAACATATATATAAAAAAAAAAAAAAAAAAGCAGTCGTAAAAATGGGACTCACACTGAAACCAAAGCTTTATGTGCCAAACATTATTTCTGCGCTGCCCCATCTCCTAGGTGTCTCTTTAATGAGGAATACAGTGCAGCCGGATGGCGGGCATGGTTCCAGGTGACTCATGCAAGCTGGGTGGCATTGTACACGAGTCCAACAATGTCCTATAAATAAAACACACATTTGTTTTATTAGTGTTGAGGCTCTGGCATGATACATTATTCAGTACCTGTTTTTTCTATTCGTTTGTGTCAGCATTGGTATTACATTTTGTGCTTTAGCGGCTCTTTGATAGGTGTAATAAGTAGGGAGACAGGATGATATTGTGGTCACGTTGTATTTGTGTAATAAACGATAAGCAGTGTCCGCTATTGTCTGTGATATGTTACTGCTGCCACACATGTTGTGTTGTTTATAATACAGTATTGATCCTTGTTTGTGTCCCAGTATATTACCCGAGATTGGATGGCAGATGTCTCTTTATACTGATGCTAGAAAGCCGTCTGCTTGTACTGGGATACATGCCCTAAAGAGATGTATAGTGTATTCGTAATTCACATATAATGCTGGCAATTGCTGCGCAAGGACAAGTAGGCAAAACTTGTTCTGCCATAAAAACTAAAAGTGTACAATATATGAAGACATTTGGTAGAGACACAATAAAACTTTAATATTATTATTATTATATAAAATAAAACTATTTTTTGGGTATGTTTGACAAAAGGAATTATCTACTACTCTTTATTTTATTTTATTTGTATTATTTTCCACTAAACTGGGTCTGTTCCTCTTGTTTTGGCCGTGCCACATCTGATTAGGTGTAAAATCCGGCCGGTCTATTTTAGACAGGACATCAGTGTTCGCGTTTTTAGGTCTGGCTCCGTTACACAAGTTGTTTTATGTCCAAGGACTGTATGAGCTTTCCTGTGTCAATCACATTAAATCATGTTGGCATATTCATTCTATAAAACCTTAGAGATGGTAACTGGGATGGCAGATCACAAATGCACAATTCTCTGCTGTCCTTGTCCATGATTTTATCCTGTATAAATCAGGAAGCCGAGAATGGCACAGACACGCTATTTACCGAGGTGTAAAAAATGAGCATTGTATTCCGCTTCCACCAGTGTTTTTAGTTATACTCAGTAGATCCATATACCGGATACAATTCAGTAAATCTTCATTGGTGTGGAATACGTCTCATTACCTGTAAACTGAGATCGATGATAACTCCGGTGTTGGAAGACACAAAATAGAAAATGCTGGTTGTTTTATAGAAAATATCTACTAATACCATTGGCCAATAAATATGTGAGATTTTTTCACAATTTGATGACCCCCCCCCAACGTGTCATAGCTACGTCCCCTGTAGACTGACCACACCACCTTCTCGCTGTCCCAATTCCAAAAATTAGAAAGTTGTGAGGAAAGCAACTCTGGATACTAGAGATGAAATTGTGATTGTGGATGGAAATCTCTCTTGCACAATGCAGAATCTACTATATAAATGCCTAGTGGCGTGTGTGAAAAAAAAACCAAACAAACAAGCTGCAGCGCCACCTGCTGGGCAGAGTTATACACTGACCTATATATTTCTTGAAGGATAAGTGACAGTTGGGAATGGTTGTTGGTTGCCGGGGGTGACAGTGGGGAGTTTTTAACACCTTAAGTAGCTTGATGAAGGATGTGGCGATGAAGATGAAGGATGAGGTGATGGAGAAAAATGATGAGGTGGTGACATGTGGACAAAACCACGTTAAAAAAGGGCGCTTGCGTCGGGAAGTAACACTCTTCCCCTGAGGAGGCCTGGGCTAGTCCCAAATGCATGACAAGAACCTTTTTAACACCTTAAGTAGCTTGATTTGACTATAATGCATGAGTATCATGGACGGGTTAACTTGTTCTTTATATAAGGTAACATCATTGCCATATAATATAAAGAACATGGGCAACACGGTGGATAAGTGGTTAGCACTTCTGCCTCACAGCGCTGGGGTCATGAGTTCAGTTCCCGACCATGGCCTTATAATTGTGTAGTTTGTATGATCTCCCTGTGTTTGTGTGGTTTTCCTCTCCGGTTTCCTCCCACACTCCAAAAACATACTAGTAGGTTAATTTTCTGCTATCAAAATTGACCGTAGTCTGTCTGTGTGTGTGTGTGTGTGTGTTAGGGAATTTAGACTGTAAGCTCCAACGGGGCAGGGACTGATGTGAATGAGTTTTCTGTACAGCGCTGCGGAATCAGTGGCGCTATATAAATAAATGATGATGATGATGATGATGAAGAACATTCAGGAATTAATGTGTAGCACTTTCAATACCGTGACGGAACATGAATTATTTGAAATCCTCTTTACATTTGTTGTCCAGTTGAGTGCAAACTGTTATGTATGGTCATTAGACACTTTTGGGTAAAGGTGGAGAAAAGAGGCTTTTGTGGGATTACTATCAGAAAGTCGGCGGTGTGCATGGAAATATCTCCGTACACGTACAGTGTGGCGGTATTGCTGCAGTTTCTTTTTGGCAAGGTGTATTGGGTTTGAGATGGTGGTGTTTGCGACAGAGCAGAAGTTTGCACCAGTCGATATTAGCAAAGTGCGGGCTGAGTGTGGGCATCTAAGGTCACAAGAACATAACGTGGATTGGAACTGGGGACTCCAGCACGCCTGCCTGCTCCAGTCACTGGCCATTGTCACTATGTTTGTACAGTCTAGGTTGGAGGAGTTGGACAGGACAGCAGAATTCTGGACCACTTACAGAATAGATGCTGTGTGAATCTATAGTCACCCATTGCTTCTATTCCGTACGTGGCCCGGAATACCACGGCCCTGTGCAGCTCCTACCACTGCACTGCGCTAACATTTGCACCTCACAGATGTCACCATATTGACCTGCTACCCCATATATACCTAGAGCTACTAAATCACTCTGTTGTCACCAACTGCTCTCCCACAAACATACCCCCTCATTGGTTTGGAAGGGGCACATGGCACCCTACCACTTCCCAACAGTGCTGGACAGTCCCTTTAAATCAGGACTATCCCGTCTAAATCAGGACAGTTGGGGGGTTAGAGAGCAAAATATAGACATGTGATGTCACAATACAACATTTGCTCTACAGTTTTGAACATAGATCTTACGGTCAATATCAATTAGAACTTACTATCGCATTGTTTCTGTCGTGTTAAGCTATTACATATGGGTTTTTGACATTATTTTCCATGAGTAGAATGTAGATTTTTGGACTATTTTACATGCTTGATTTACCCGTTACATCATTTCCATTTCAACCTTGCAGCATTAATGCGTGCGTCTGCCAGTTAACATTCTCCCTAGGTTGCTGAGAACTAGATGGAATGAAAGCACAGCTATTCTATCAGTATTTAAGTATTGGTGAAGTGCAGACCTCGCCATGTTTCAGCACAGTGGGGAGTCGCTCATGTAATGTTCAGCAATCTGCCAGAGACCCCATTTTTCGCCTGGATTCTCTCCCCACTTTACTGTGGAATTGCTGAACTGACAGAGCGAGCAGATTCCTGACAGCAGTGTATATAATAACCTGTATGAGAGCTATGAGCGAGCCAGGGTCTCAGCCTGATGTCTGAACACTTAATGTGTGACCGTGGAGTATGTGTGTTCTATGGACCTGTGCAATAATAAGATCTGTGTCTCCTTGTTCATTGGGACCATCCTCTGCCATACAACTAAGGATGCAGGGATGTCTTGCCATCTATAAATAGTGTTTGTAAAGAAATAATTATGAAATTTTAAATCTTGAAACACATTCATCAGGGTAATGTATAATTAAATCTAATTACTCACTTTTTAGTATGTTTCACTATGTCAGATGGAAGCACCTATCGCATACTTGCCAATTTTTTTCTAGGCGATTGGAGAGTAGTGACCTGGCACCGCCGGGGCCAAAATGATGCGGTTCGTGGCGAATCATGTCATTGAGGCCCCTGTCTTGTTCACTTCATTAGTAAGTGGGCCGGACGTGGGAGGAATGGCCTCCTCACCCCCTGTAGTTCGGGGGAACTCACCGAAATTTGTGAGTTTCCTGGACATTCCGGAGGAGTTTGTGAGGTATGACCTATCGTTTCCTACGTTTTAATAAATGGGACTTTTTAACCCGGGCCCACAATTATTAAACCCTGTTAGTAGGAGACAACAGCCTCTACCTCACACCCCTATGGAAATGTGTCTACACACTTCTTTTGGGATACCATAGAATGTACTATAGCAAGTTACATGACGGATGAGTGGGACACAGAAATGGAAAATGCTGGTTACCCATAGCAACCAATCAAATCCCCCGATTATTTCTCTATCACAGTTTAGTAAATGAAAGGAAACATCAGATTGGTTGCTATATGTTACAACACCTGTTTCCAGCACCGGTTCACATACTCAGTGTGTTAGTTTCACGCCATCAAATACAAAATTATTTGTCTGCTGTTCCATTTAAATGTTCCTACACAGTAAGTTGTTGTAATGTGCTAACTGTGTGGTATCCAAACGTTTGTATTGTGGCCCCTGCGCTGTGATCTATCATCTTGTCATGTATGTCAGGGTTATGCTCCATTTACTGACACCTGAAATATTCTTACCAGATGTTACACGGTTTGTAATGAATTTAGCCGTCATCAAATGTTCCAACCAAATTAATATGAAGAAAAAAAATAGGATGAGCAAATATTTAATCTGTTGGCTGCTTAGAATCTAGTGACCTCCGAGAGACACGAGGCACTTAATGGTTACTACATCCAAGGGTATTGATAGACTGCACTTCCATGAAAATTGGTCCAACCCACAGAATGGTTGCAATCACGGAATATTGATGTTGGGTAATGGAAAGAGCCACTAAGTCTTAAAGAAAAAAAAAATGTTATCTAATAAATGTTAATATTTCAGAGATATTTGAGATAAAGTGGCGATTGCGCACACCTGGCCTTTTATTTTTAACGTTTCTCTACCACCTACTGTAAGCTTTTATTAACGTTCACTTCCACCTAGCCTGGAGGAGCCATCACATGCAGACGTTTTTCCTGGGGCTTGGCGGATTCTGTAATACAGAACCAGCCAATTAATTATCTTGCCTCATTAACATGGCGGGTTGAGGGGGGACCAATCAGAATTCACAGTGCCTTGATTGCTGCTTGTGATTGGTTCTAGCAGCCCCCAATGCTCCTTTCGGCTAGGACGAAGTGGACATTGGTAAAATATTACACTAGGTGGAAGAGCTTATTAGTAAAACTTTGCAATACCACAGTGCAGCTTTAAATCTATTGAAAGATACCCCAGCAACCCTTTAAGTGTCTGAAATAATAGCCTGCCCAAAGCTACGTGGAAAATATGATGGCAATGCTGAAAATCTAATGATTTCTCATTGTATGGGAACGTAACAAACATGTTTTGAATTTTACATGGTGCTTTTTAATTTTAGATGGACCTTTTAATAATCGTACTTGCATGAATTTCCTTCATTACCTGGCAGTGTTACATTCATCAATATCTTCTGATAAGATTCCTTTTTTGATGTAGCAATGTTAAGAAACGCTGATGGTGTTAGCACTAATCTAATGTCCTATCCTCCCGGTGTAACCATTTTTATCAAAATAATATTTATTTTTAGTCGAAACGCAATTTATTTTGCAAATAGAACGGTCTTAACAGCAATCAAGAAATAATTAAGCAAGAAAATATATTAAGTGTTTTGGCCAGTAGCGGGTTCTAATAAAAAATATAAATGTAGCCAGTACACAATGAAAGATGATTTTCCACCCTAAGGAAACATCAGTGGTCTTTAAGGCATTTAGGTTCATCTGTCCATTATTCTTTTAAAGGGCCTGCTACATATTATGTTGGTAGCTATATCTCATTGATTTATTTATTTTTGTTTTGCAGTTGGAGAATTTGTGAGCGACGCGCTTCTGGTTCCGGATAAATGCCGCTTTCTCCACCAGGAGAGGATGGATATTTGCGAGACACATCTCCACTGGCACACAGTGGCCAAAGAGGTAATTATTATTATTATTATTATTATTATTATTATTATTATTAGTATTATCCTTTATTTGTTAGGCGCCACAAGAGTTCCGCAGCGCCGTACAATGCACAAACAGTAGACAGTACAGGGTATAACATTACTGAACAGTAAACAAAAAATACTGACACTTCAGGAGCTCTAAGCAGGCTAATGCAGTAGAGATGGAGCAGAAGAGCTGGTAAGGACACAAGAGGGAGCAGGGCCCTGCTCAATGAGCTTACATCCTAAGGGAGGGTGAACAAAACACAAGTACAGAGGTAGTGAGTTGGCGTATAAAGGAGGGGAGGCAGGGTTAGGTGGAAGGTGGGTAGGCTTTGAGGAAAAGGTGGGTTTTTAGTGCCCGTTTGAAGGAGCTAAGAGTGGGAGAGAGACGGATGGAGCGTGGCAGGTCATTCCAGTGAAGGGGGGCAGCGCGGGAGAAGTCTTGGATTCTGGAGTGGGAAGAGGTAATCAGAGTGGAGGAGAGGCGACGGTCATTGGCCGAGCGCAGAGAGCGGGCAGGAGTGTAATACAAACTGGCGCACGTACTTTAACATCTGCCATCACGTTCATCCAAGTATCCTCTCTTAAAGGAAACGTCCACCCTAGTTGTTTTTTGGATGATCTTCCACCTGACTAGCTGAATGAGATAGAGGTGCACAGCACTGGTACACCCACCGTTCCTTAAGATGCTCCCTCAAACTTTCAGTTCAAAGAAGTTGGATAATTCAGTGTTGCCACGGGCAGCAAATGAGGAGCCACGAAAAATATCAACGGTCCAATGGGATCCGCTGACTCCCGCTTCTCAATTCTCCGTACAGAACAGCTTGGTGGGAATATCTTGGGAGTCCCATCTTTATGGTAGTGTCAGGAAAGTGAGCGGATATCCTCTTTATAACCATTGCAGGGTCACTTCTGTTTAGATTTAGAAAGTTCATCTGCAGATAATGCCAAAGTGTCAGTGTCCACAATATAAACCAGTGTGTACTGCTGAATACTTCTTATTGATACCAGAAATATGCATTAAAGTCCGTGTTGTCTGTTCGTGGATATGGCATTTTTTGTCTTTTTAAAACCCTTTATTGGAAAAGGATCTGTTTCTGTGTCCACATTGTTAAGTGTTAATCAGGAAAAAAGTGGACATTAGAACAGACAACTGGACTTTTGGGATCATTTCATTCCTGACCCCAGAGCTAGGCTGGCAGGAGACAGGGTCTTCCTTCATTGTAACCCACTAAAAGGCTGCTCATTAGCATAAAATGCCGCTGGCACAGATGAGGAGGGAGATGGATAATAATGCTGATGGGTAACAAGGGGGGATTTCTGGAATTAACACAACACATTTTTTTTGTTAATTATTCCAATTATAATTTAATAGCTTCCTCTTTTTTACTAATTTTAAATGCCTTACATTGGATTAAATCTCCTTTCTAATAACAATATAAATATGAAACGTTTGGATTGGGCAGCTTTTTTTTTAAATCTTTTTATATAGTACTTTTTAGAAATACATTTACAAATATATACTTCACAACACTCTATCCCTGTTCCTGTCTATGTTTATCCATGTACTGTTAGAATGCTGTTTATGTTGTTATACCCCTTCAGTAGAGTATCATTCTTTTTGTCTCTGTCTCTTGAAGACAAAGAGTTGGGACGTTCCCCTCCCTAAATTTGCTCATAGCATGCATAAAGGGTCAGTATAAAACTATTGTCTGATAAATTAAGCCAAGAAACATTTTGAGATTAGAATGTCCTTAAGATATTTTATGTGGTAATATTACTATGTAACTAGGACATTTTCCATAAAGCAATTCTTATATATTGTTTCATTGTATGACCGCTAAGAGTTTTCCCCCTTCCCTCTCTGAATATGTGGTAAGACAGCACTAAATGTAGATTAGGAGAATGTTTGAGTGACTTACTTATGATCTAAACAATGTTTATTAGAACAGAGGAGATGAAACAATGGGACTGCTCTGTACAATGGAATGTTAACATATTGTTATATGAAGGGGGAGGGGCAAAAGCTAATTTGCATACACAAAGTAAATTCTGGTCTTTATGAAAGTAAGGCCATTGCTTTTACTCTCTAAAATTGCACTTTCTTAAGCTGCCTATAGACGCCGTGATTTTCATAGCCAATTAAACTGTTTCACACGTAGTCGGCCTCAACATGCAGCATTTTTTAAAGCAAAAAGACCACTGATTTCCAGCAACGTTTGAGATCTGTCCGATGGTTATCGGGACTGACGGTAAATTCAGTCATCTGACGACCTTAAAGTCTACACATAACACGTTTATCTTCTCATTGCCTTCTATGTACATATCAGTCATTGTTTATAGTAGATGCTTTGAGTCCTGACTTGTAGGTATGTTTATAGACTGGGAGTCATATTGTGACAGAGCGCTGCCGCTTTTCAGTCTTGCAGTGAGAGAAGTATGAGTCTTCACGACTACGGCATGCTCCTGCCCTGTGGCATAGACAAGTTCCGGGGGGTAGAGTTCGTCTGCTGTCCCGCCGCTGATGAAAATGACAACTTTGACTCTGCTGACGCTGAAGATGACTCTGATGTCTGGTGGGGAGGAGCCGACGCGGACTACGCCGATCGAAGGTGAAATAATAATAATGTACATATGTGATTTCCATTCACAGTCCACTCATGAAAGTCCAACGCAGACTTGGATGGACTACGGGCTCGGTATACTTGGCATTGCCAATAAGAGCCCCCCATCCCTTACTGCAAATTTCACCATTTTCATATTTTTCTGTATGTTTTATATAATGCTTTAACCAGAGAAAAAAATACCCAGCTTTCATTTTGTGTTTGAATTTTGCATTAAATAAGTACGTTGTGTGTGTCGAAATCTTGAACTTTGTTTTACACAAGAAAGAAATGATGTATAGCGATGACCTTTTTGTTTAGTGAAATCTAAGATGCCATAAAGACTTCATCCATAATTAAAGCTGAACTTGAAAAAAAATAGATAATAAATGTAAAATACTACTTTGTAATACATTGATTGAATTATTTAGGTGTATACTCATGTCTTTGGAAAACTAACCTAGTTCTGTCTTGTGCCTCAGAATACTGTATCGTTATTGCTGTGATGGGGCAAAGTGGTTGGTATTGTTCTGTATATGCAAAGAAATATCCATTTCCATAGCATTTTATTGTCCTTATGCTGACCCCACAGTCACTTTACTACTATATATCCTGTATTATAACCTATACAACATTATATTAGAGTTAGTTTTTCTCATAGCCTTCATCAAGGCTTTCCCATTTGACTGCTGATTCAATTCTTGACATCGGAAGTTCTCGTATAAATAGTTTAAGTGCAGTCTTTTTATAAGCCTTTTTAAATAGTTTTGCATTTACACACAGTGGAAGCAGCCATTTTTGTGGGCTGAACCTCCGAGTGAATTAATAGGCTGCCTTGTTGGGAATATCGATTTATCCAACAAGACTGCTGCCTCTGTGTAGGTGACCGTCCCACTAGAAGTCACGTTGTCCCTGTCTTTGTACGTTTGTTAGACTGGACAACAACACGCTTCTGAGTAACTTGTCATTATACAAGGAGATGGTTGTCGGTTTGACTATTTATGTTACGGAATAATGTTATTTCACAAACATGTAATTTTGAGAATTACCCCCTCTTAAATTAAACAGATTTGACGTCTTCATGTAATCGTACAGAATAATTACTTGTTCTTTAAGTGCGGACAACATGGAACTGAGTCATGTTAGAGAGTATTTTTATTGGTCAGGGGGAAGAAAACCTCTTCTAGTTTAATATATTCCACTAAAGTACAGGGTTACCCAGGGAAAGTCATTACTTTCTCGTTAAATCTTATTATTGTCTTCAGAATGACATGAAAACAATATGAAAGGGAACATACCGATTATTTAGAAGGAAGGTTTATTTCAGTGTAATTTTTCGGCTAGGAAAAGTGACCCAGCCATTGGCTGCTGTTTAAGAATACAAGTTTTAAAGTATGCTATTGTGTGATTATTCAGATCTAAAAGACTTGCACCACATAGACCGAGCCTTAATAATAAAATAGCTGCAAGCCTCGTTTCCATTCCAAGATGCATACTCAGAGTGTATTTGGTGCTGGTTTCTGTACCAGCATTTCCTCCAGGTTGGTAGGTTCAACTGTGTCACGTGACCATTAGAGGCCAATCAAAACCATCCTGATTCAATTACTAAACAGGTGTAAACGCAGTCATTGACCAAATTAAATGTGCATCTTGGATAACCATCTATTAAGTGTAAAATAGTTATTAAACAAATAAAATCAAAATTATAATACCATTCTTTTATATTTGAAAACCTGTGAATTTTAATAACATATAGATGCACATATTCAAGATGATATAATAAAATTCCAGTAAAAACACAGCAATTATTCAACTATACATATGTATAATATACATGGCTCTTCTAAGGTAATGACAATAATGTTTATTTGTTCTATAATCTGAATAAACTGCATGACATATAATGGAAAAAATAGCCACTTATTATTCAAAAGGCAGCTTGAATCAAATTGTCTCTAAATCTAATCCCCTAGTAAACACTGTACCTAATATATAACATATAAGTCATATGGCTTTAAATATGAAGAAAATTAAATATGTTGTCCTACCTACAAGCATCAAAATGCGTATTGCAAATATACCAACATTAACAAAGGGGTGAGATATGCTAATGTGCAATTAAAATATAGTTTAATATATAGTGCGAATATAACTGGTTTCATGAGAATATTACAAAAAGACTTCGATATATAAATTAAAACGGAATTACCACAGAGAAGGTTTATTTATTTTTTATTTAAATCGCAAGTTAAGTAAGCTTCTGATCATTTTTCTTAGCTGTCGTTCTTCAAATCATTACTCCTGTTCAAAGTCTCTTTGGCGGTTACAAAACATGGCTGCCAAAGACACAGCCTTACAGCTCTCAGCATGTCATGGGGAAGAGTAAGGGGTGTGACACAGAACCTGTGACTGTGGTTGCCATGGTAGTCCATGACACTGCAGAATTATTAATTGCAGGCTGAAGAAGCAAACAAAGGAAATGGTAAATAACATTCCTTTAGCCTACAGCAGTGATAAGAAAAACAGTCCAAATGAAGCCGTTGATTCTAGCATCTTTGAAACATTGTGCCAAATTTATAATTTATGAATCTATATTTATAAAGCTTCTTATTTGAGGAGGAGCAAATTTGTATCCCCCACTATCTACTATTTGTATTTCCGTTATGATTTGCCAACCTAATTGAACAATTACATGTTTGGCATCAAAGCAACGTTTTGCCAGAAAAGATTCATATATAATACAGGTCTCTGTTCATTCCGGCTTATAATTCCTTATTTTACTTTTATGTTCAGACAGGTCAGTATTTATCTTTAGGCTTTTCTGGCCAACGTAACACAAGCCGCCAGGGCATTCCATAAGATAAATGTCCTTGTCACTTTCACATGTACGAAATCTGTGGATTTTAAAAATAGCTATAGGGAGAGTTACATATTCACCCTTAACGATAGAACTACAGATAGAACAGAAAATAAAAGATAATGTACCTGATTTAATACATGATAAAGATGGGGTTTTTAATGTAATACTCTATTCATAGTGAACAACCGTACAACATAATATATTTTAAACTCTTCCATATACTTTTGTTTTTTAGAAGTGCTGTATGTTTAGGTTCACATTTATTCAATCATTTTCTCTTTTTATGTTTTTATTATTATTATTATTTTATTTTTATTTGTTTTTAGAAAAAAAAGTCTGTTCTTGGCTTAGGTATAATAGGTGCAAGTTGATTCATATTATATTCTGTTTCAAGAAACTTGTCCATTGGTTTGCTCGTCATACTTAGAAACATTATCTGTACTTCTTTTGGCCCAGTGGTTCCCAAACTTTTGCAGTCCGCGGCACCCTTAGAGTCTCCAAATTTTTTCAAGCCACCCCTCCAAAATAATTACTGAGCAGTCCTGTTTTAGAAGTAGGTGGGTCAAAAAATTGTAATAAGTATTTAGGTCACTTATTTAGTTGTATGCAAAAATGCCCCCTCCGCATCCAGGCACACTGCCCCCCTCCTCTGCAACCAGGCACACTGCCCCCCCTCCTCTGCAACCAGTCACACTGCCCCCCTCCTCTGCAACCAGTCACACTGCCCCCCTCCTCTGCAACCAGGCACACTGCCCCCCTCCTCTGCAACCAGGCACACTGCCCCCCTCCTCTGCAACCAGGCACACTGCCCCCCTCCTCTGCAACCAGGCACACTGCCCCCCTCCTCTGCAACCAGGCACACTGCCCCCCTCCTCTGCAACCAGGCACACTGCCCCCCTCCTCTGCAACCAGGCACACTGCCCCCCTCCTCTGCAACCAGGCACACTGCCCCCCTCCTCTGCAACCAGGCACACTGCCCCCCTCCTCTGCAACCAGGCACACTGCCCCCCTCCTCTGCAACCAGGCACACTGCCCCCCTCCTCTGCAACCAGGCACACTGCCCCCCTCCTCTGCAACCAGGCACACTGCCCCCCTCCTCTGCAACCAGGCACACTGCCCCCCTCCTCTGCAACCAGGCACACTGCCCCCCTCCTCTGCAACCAGGCACACTGCCCCCCTCCTCTGCAACCAGGCACACTGCCCCCCTCCTCTGCAACCAGGCACACTGCCCCCCTCCTCTGCAACCAGGCACACTGCCCCCCTCCTCTGCAACCAGGCACACTGCCCCCCTCCTCTGCAACCAGGCACACTGCCCCCCTCCTCTGCAACCAGGCACACTGTCCCCCTTCCTCTGCAACCAGGCACACTGCCCCCCTCCTCTGCAACCAGGCACACAGCTTCCCCCTTCCTCTGCAACCAGGCACACAGCTTCCCCCTTCCTCTGCCATCGGGTCCCCCCTTCCTCTGCCATCGGGTCCCCCCTTCCTCTGCCATCGGGTCCCCCCCTTGCTCTGCCCCGCGCCAGACGCCAGCACTAGAAAAAAAGCAAGAAAACAGAAACTTGCCAATCCGTCGGGCGCCTCTAGAGAGAGGAGTCTGCTGGGCCCGGCGCCCGACAGATTGGTAAGTTTCTGTTTTCTTGCTTTTTTCTAGGGCTGGCCCGCGGCACCCCAGTGACAGCGCCGCGGCACCCCTGGGAGCCGCGGCGCACAGTTTGGGAACCGCCGTTTTAGCCCCTAAATAAGACTGATGTGATCTTCAGAATTAGAATATATGTCATAATCATCAACATTTATTTATATAGCGCCAGCAAATTCCGTAGCGCTTTACAATTGGGAACACACAGTAATAAAACAATACTGGGTAATACATACAGACAGACAGGTAAGTGGGCCCTGCTCGCAAGCTTACAATCTATGGGACCAATTTGTACTTGACTGACTTCACCATCAAGATAATTAACCATTAATTCTCTTAATGAATTTAATAATTACTTGTAATATATTTACTGTTTCCGTTAAAAGCTGATATTTCCTTTGTGCATCTCAAAAAATAAATAAAAGAAATGTAAAAAAAATAATAATCTATGTAACAAAGAAATACTTATACTTAATAAATATCCACGTAAGACAAGCCTTAAGTATGTACCATGTTGGTACCTTGTAATAGGAAGTTAAGGTTATCTCAACATATAAAAAACATTGATTTCCAAAAGACTAAATATAAAATTATAAATATACTGTGTGGCTCTGACTTGCTAGCATCTAGGAAGACATAATCTGTACCAGTGATGGGCAAGTTTACTTAGCTTAAGGGCCACGTATTGTCTGGGAATGCCGCGTGACCTCCCTACAGAGAGGGCTACTCAATGTGGAAGTTGACTGACTGTGTCCTGCCTCATTCAGATCGGAAGCAGCCGCGTGGTGGGGCCACAAGTGAAGGCTTGTCGGGCTGCCTGCTGCCCACCACTGATCAATATTATGTATTCCCTCATCTTGTGAAATCTCCATATATAACGATTTAGGGCTAGATTTACCAAACTGCAGGTTTGAAAAAGTGGAGATGTTTCCTATAGCAACCAATGAGATTCTAGCTTTCATTTATTTAGTACATTCTATCACATGACAGCTAGAATCTGATTGGTTGCTATAGGCAACATCTCCACTTTATCAAACACGCAGTTTAGTAAATATACCCCTTAATGTCAATAGTTACCCACAGACCTGAGGAAACTATATTTTGAATAGTGTATAAGTCATAAAAAAAATTGAGCTGTATCTTTTAATTGTTGTAGGATTTTTTAACAATGGACTGTAAAATGCCTTCAATAAATCGATCCAAAGGTTGAACGAGTGAATTCCTAATACGATTGGCATCCAAGGAGGATGGTTCAAATATTTATGTATTTAGATAACATACATGACTGAAATGTGTGGATATGTTCTAATTAAAAATTGAGTTTAATAGTAATATCTTGTTTTAATAAAATTTTTATATACATATCAATTATTAAGTTGTTTTGTAAGGAGTAGTATAATGTTGGATTAAGCTTTCTTCAATATATTAAATTTATCCTATATAAAAGTAGCTCCACTGTTAAGTTACTTTTACTTAAATTATTTAATGAAATTAACTATATTAATGAAATTGTCTAATGAATAACAATTGACTAGTGGTGCAAAGTGGCATTTAAATCGAAACATCGCATCCTTCCAAAATATCATGAATTTTACCTGTTAACAAATGTTCTAATTGCTCATTAATAGACCATTATTTATTTGAGATGCTTAAATCAACCTTTGTTCTGCTGCCCTTGTGTAACAAATCCTGTTCTGCTACCATTATTAAACTGATTTTTTTTTAAATCTATAAACTGTAGCTGGTTCAATAATGGCTGTGCAAGCATTAGCTTAAAAAGTCCCTAATTAAGAATGTTTGATTCAAAATTTGAAAGTGATTAATTAGAGAGATGATTACCAAATAAGGTGGATTTAATTATTATTTTGTCAAATATTGATGTCCACAAACTTTTCGGCCTCGTTGTGACTCTTCTCTTCCATGTTTTCCATATTGGATTTTCTTACGGTATCGGAATTTGCTGGCGCTATATAAATAAATGATGATGACTGTAGCTCTTATCTCCCCATTGAGTTGAATCGGAAGAGATCATCATCATCATCAGCTATTTATATAGCTCCACTAATTCCGCAGCGCTGTACAGAGAACTCACTCACATCAGTCCCTGCCCCATTGGAGCTTACAGTCTAAATTCCCTAATATATACACACACAGACAGAGAGAGACAGACTAGGGTCAATTTGATAGCAGCCAATTAACCTACCAGTATGTTTTTGGAGTGTGGGAGGAAACCGGAGCACCCGGAGGTAACCCACGCAAACACAGGGAGAACATACAAACTCCTCACAGATAAGTCCATGGTCGGGAATTGAACCCATTAACCCCAGTACTGTGAGGCAGAAGTGCTAACCACTAAGCCACCGTGATTGTTCACCCTTGGATGATGGTGTCTTGGCGTTTCACCTTCTTTGATCACATGATCGCGGATACCGGCTGTAAAAACCATTTCCCTTTACCAGTTATAGACTTGATTGGCCTCATAATTTCTTGTGGCTCCTTAAAATATCTTTATTTTCCATGATTTCACCTCTGTGGACGATATTGCTTTTGTCTCTGCAGTGAAACTATCCTATTCCTTTCCTGACAATAATTGAGGCTGCAATGCCGCACTCCTGTTTAACTTTAATTACTACTTTTTGTAGGCTTTCAATAGTACAAAGGTATAAGGTCCAGGTTTTAGAACTTGCTGCCATTTAGTTACATGAGTGTTATCATCGTTACAGAAAAGAGGTTGTAACGTCACTCTTATATCTCCGGGGATTCTTTTGAGCACTGGCATATTCTGCCAATGTGACTACGTGTCATTGTAAGCTTAATAAAAACGTCTTTTTAAACTTCCATAGGTTCTCTATCTCTTTACAGCAGTAAGAGTTGCTGAGTCTATACATTCGTCTGTGGGATTTAAATTACAAGCTCTATCTGCCTGAGTAATGCAGAAAATCTCTGCCTGCTTCACAGCTAGTCGCAAAATCTTCAAACAACATACAGTATCTGCCAGAAATTGCTCACCAGACTGTGGAGAGCCTGATGCACTATAAATATACGTGAAAATACATCCCGGCCTCTCAGTGGGATCGCTCTGCGGTACATCCCAAAAGCTGTTTCACAGGGTTTCAAATACAATGATGTATAATCCCAATATTCAGTCAAAGAATGTTGTTGTTATAATTGTGAGTTTATATAGAGAATGATACCCGTGTCTTACCTCTTAATAGCTGCTTATATGAGGTGCATGTTTAATTTTGTTAATGACTGTGAATTTACTTTGCAGTATATCATTTATGTAGCCCCAGAAAATCCCGTAGCGCTTTGCAATTGGGAACCAACACGGTAATGAAACAATACTGGGTAATACATACAGATAGAGGAAAGAAGGCCCTGCTCACAGGCTTACAATCTGTAGGATGCAACTCTTTAGTAGTTAAATGATAGGACAATCTTGATTGGACTCTAATGATCATGTGACACGGTTAGTTAGACATACTTATGTTGTAACCTGTAATTATTAGCACCTGATGAAGGGGTAGGACCCTGATACCCTAACATCATCTCACTTCACAATAGCTATGTTCTGAATTACAGCTTGATACACACGTGTGCGTGCGGTGTACCCTCTCTTCGGTTTTGGATAGCTGTTTGGATGAACTGTGGAAAAATCCCTCCAAGTGGTTTCTAGCACCTGCTAAGAAGTCTTAATGTGCTTGTATTACTGATGTATCAACAGAACTGCACCAACATACATCTCTTCACTTTTCTCAAAATATCTCCCAACTTGACTCCGTTCTGCACAAGATCTGTGCCTCTCCTCCACTCTCACCACATGCTCCCATTCTCGGCTACGGGACTTTTTTCTGGCTGCACCCACTTTGTGTAATTGCCTTCCTCGCACAATAAGACTTTCAAATGGTCTTCAAAACTTCAAGTGTTCTCTGAAAGCCCACATCTTCAGGCAAGCTTATAATATTCCTCAACCACCCCCTTGACCCTTATGGGGTACACTATTACCACCTTTTAGACACTTCACATAAGTCTTGTCATCTTGTATCTTTCTATGCTCAATCAACCCACTGATCCCAACCCTCTAACCAACATCGCTGTGTGACTGGATCAGATAGCCCACTAAGCACTTTCTACCTTTGCCTTATGGCTGGGAACTATGCAGTATGTAGCACTTACCCTCATGTATCAAACCCCAATTGTCTTATGGATCGTCGAGTAGTAAGGCTTTCTTACCTCTCTCTGTAATACCCAATCCCATTTTATTACTGTGTTGTTCCCAGTTGTAAACCACTACAGAATATGAAGTCGAGATATAACTAAATGCTAATAGTAATAACATTTCTCCAGGAGATCAAGGGTTGCCATTCACCTGGATGTCACTGGGTTTAAGATCACTCTGTGAAATGATTCTGCTTAGACTCAGGGTTGTACTTGTGTACCAGCTAAAAAGAAAATCCTTTAATTCCTAGATTTGTTCTCAGATCTCATACGCCAACAGATTATGTTGTTATCTTCTTACGTGATTGTGCCCAGTTCAGAATCTAATCACATAGAGAAATGCACAATTGAGCCTTTTTCTTAGTCCCCGTTCTACTACATACAGCAGGAGCATAGACCGTGGGATGACCTCGGGATACTGGCTGCACACAGTGAAGGCAGCGGGAGATCCTGCAGGGGAGGTCAGGTGGCAGAGGCAGGAGGGTGGTGTGGTTCTACCCCAGTGGCAGAATGCTATGATCGTACGACGGGGCTGGGTGAGAATGACAGTTGGCGACAGATCACTTCATTGAGTCCCCTGTCCCACCCTCTTCACTAAGAAGTGGTTGGAATCCGGGAGAAAGGCTGAGTTTTGTCTAACACATGAGAATAACTTGGAGATAAATAATGGTTTGCAGGGTGTGGCTGTTACCATTGGCGGCACCTGGAATGCCTTTTCTCGTCCTTTATACAAACGGCTATAAACATTTGTATATGAGATACGTGCTTTTTAAAAGAGAACTGTTTTAATTTTGAAGCGTTAATGGATTATACCAACAAGATAAATACCACTAATTGTTAATTTGCTTCAAGGAAAATAGCATTTTTCAGAGTAGTTTTCCAAGTTTTCCACTCCCCGAAAACTTCCTTCCTCAGGTTGCCTCATTTAGACACAGAGGGGTAGATTTACTAAACTGCAGGTTTGAAAAAGTGGAGATGTTGCCTGTAGCAGCCAATCGGATTCTAGTTGTCATTTTGTAGAATGTACTAAATCAATAACTATAATCTGGTTGTTATAGGCAACATCTCCACTTTATCAAACCCGGGGTATAGTAAATATAACCCCTAGTCCTGTGGTTCTTCTTGTGAACTAAAATAGCAGGAGTCATCTTTCTTCATTCATACTACAACGCCTTCTGAATATGCCTCTCTTGTTTATTCCACACAAGAGAGGCACAGGCTGCCAGCAAAAGAAAGGGATCAAAAAATGTAAAATAAAGTGGCTGCATAACTCCCAACGTTTGAACCAAATCGCCCTTTCAGTGCCACACGCACCAGCGGCACCTGTTTATTGCAGATAGGTCCTCCCAACTTTCCCACCGCAGAAGACAGATGCCCGCGAACACGACAGAGCCCTCAAATCAGGACAATTGGGCAGTGTGTGGTTTCCAGCTTCATGTATGGGCTAGCACACACTTTTCTACATCATTTGTACACTATATTTATTTTTATATACAAGTGATGCTGATATGTATGAACTCCTGTAAATATTCTCTGTATAAATGGTGAGTTCTGATGTCATCCCTTATAATCTGGGAGCTTTGATGTCATCACTTCAGTGCTCACTAGGATACCGTTTGTATTCTAAGGGATGGCGAGGTCCTCAGTGTTAAAATTTATAAATATTAGAAGTTACCTCAGAGATCTGTGACCTGTATAAAATAACTCCGCCTGCGACCTTGTGCTATGTTCGCAGAGCTTATAATATCAATAGAAAAGGGCTATGTTATTGCACATATCCTATTGTCTTTCTTCTGTGCTTTTCAGTCATGTCTGTATATTTAGGCAGCTTTGTATCTTTTCATCGCCTTGGAATTTGGACCTAAGCTGGTCTCTGGGTACAATTGTAATCAATGCAGGACCTGATAATGCAAAGACATAACTGAAAAGCACAGAAGAGAGCCGGTAATATAAATCCATGTATTTCATAAGATTTCTTGGTGGCTGTGTATAAGCCAATAAATAAGTTACCCTTTAAAAAGTAAGTGTTGGAATAAAAGACTTAGGGTATATTTACTAAACTGCGGGTTTGAAAAAGTGGAGATGTTGCCTATAGCAACCAATCACATTCTAGCTGTCATTTTGTAGAGTGTACTAACTAAATGAAAGCTAAAATCTGATTGGTTGCTATAGGCAACATCTCCACTTTTTCAAACCAGCAGTTTAGTAAGACTAGCCCTTAATGTTATAAAGCTAAAATGTTTATGTTTGAGATGTGTTTGCACCTTTTATATCTCTTTTTTTCCATAAATAAATTGAAAATAATATCTGGTATTCCGTCTCTTCAGGGCTGTACAGAATCGGTACTTGTCCTTTTTATATGTTCTGATAAGCACATTTAGAGCTGGAGATTCCACAGTCCCGCAGGCCCAGGGTGAAATATTTGTTAATCACTAAGACACATAATGCACCATTCAAGTGAATGAGCTTTTGATTTGTCTTGCGGCTTACTGATAATTAGTGAGCAGGTTGCGCTATGAGGAAGCACATGACTGTCAGCCCTCCAGCCGCACGTCCACACACAACTCATAGCAGAACGCCTGGACAGCAGCCCCTCGGAGCAAGGAACAGCAAACGCCAATTCTCGCAGCTTGTTTGTTTTATTGCCCCTCAGTGTTTTATGGAGGTGATGGCTGCAGTTAAGAGGCTGTTTTTTTTCTTACACAGTTGAAGGACAAATAGGTTTTCATTTTGCTGGTATTTCTACATTCTGCTGCCAAATCTGTGAGCGACCTTTTAAGGAAAATGACTTGATGTAGGCGTACCATAAATTCAGCAGCGTGACACTGATAACATTTTAGATGACTGGGGAAGTATATTTAAAATCTGAACATGCAAGGTGAAGGGATGCGGCATTCAATAAAAGCCACAATCTCAGGACCGCGCCGTACAGCCATTATCCACTGTCTTTAGCAGACCTTTCATCCATTCCAACGTGACACCTCATTTATCCCAGGCAGGTCATTTTATCTATATTAATAGAATTTGCCAGTGCTCTTAATAGTTTGATTTAATAACCAAAGATAGGCTGTAATATCAGTGAGGAACTCCAGGAGAATTATTAAAGGGACTCAGATATACCCTATTTTTTATTTTACCTTTTTTATTTGTCTAGTAATATTAAGGGATGAATGGATAACCATAATCTTCTTATAGAACTTCCTTTGATGCTGTTAGTAAGTCTTCTTGCCAGCACAGTTGCCATGTTTTGTCTTCTCTTCAGTATTCTTAAGGTCTGGGGATCCTATGAATGTGCAGTATCTTGGTGGCAGTGTACAATCTGTCAGCAGAGAACTCCATCTAGTAAATTTTACCGCCCACATCTTTATCACTTTATTTATGGCATACTTACCAACTTGCTGAAGTTGGCTTCCGGGAGCCTGCCGGGGGAGGTGGGCGTGATGGGGGCGGGGCTCCAAATTTCACGTCATGTTGGCGCTGTGACGTCATTTGACAGTAGGGGGCGGGGCCAAACGCTGCGATTCCCGGCGAATTGCGGAGTTTTGGACCTAATTCTGCCAGATGCGGGAGATTGCCACACTCTCCCGGGAGTCCATGAGACTCTCGCAAACTGCTGGAGTCTCCCGGACATTCCGGGAGAGTTGGCAAGTATGATTTATGGGTTATTTGTTTTTTCTGTATTTGTCAGCGGTGATCGACTCTTCTGCTTATCTACGTACTTGTCCACTTTTCATAGCTCTCTTTGCGGATGTCATGATATCATGGCTTCGATAGTCATCCAGTGGACAACATAAAGTATATAATGAAATTTATGTTGTCACCCTGCTCACCCAGGGTTCACTGAGGTGCGTGAAGCTTGATGACGGCGCTGACGTCATTCAGTGGGTGGGGCAAAGCACATGATACCAGAATTTGCATAACCATGGCATGTCCCCACCCACTGTCTTGATTTGCATAAGAGCAGCAAGTCCTTCCCCCCACCCTACTTTACACTAGCCGGTAAACTCTGAGGGCTAGATTTACTAAGCTGCGGGTTTGAAAAAGTGGGGATGTTGCCTATAGCAACCAATCAGATTCTAGCTTTCATTTATTTAGTGCTTTCTACAAAATGACAGCTAGAATCTGATTGGTTGCTATAGGCAACATCCCCACTTTTTTAAACCCTTAGTAAACAGCTTAGTAAATCTAGCCCTTAGCCTGATCCGGGTTCTCCCCGACATTGGGAGAGTAGGCCGCTATCTATTAGCTAAGATAAAATAAAAATATTGTAACAGGAGCACAGGATAAATGGGGAAAATGAAAACCAATGTCTGCATCCCTGGCTTAGTGTGTGCGTACAGTAAACACCACTGCATTGAGATACCGTAGAGGAAGCATTTCGTCCCATCTTTAAGATATAATCATTCGCTCTAATGTGCCAAATAATTAATGTCTTGAGAATGCATTTGCATAGGTGAAGATATGGAGCTACAAACAGAAGCAATTACAGGTATAAAGAGGGAATATGGAGATAAATGAGGTTTTTAAATAGGCAGAATGGACACATGGCTGACTAATTATCTTCATATTCCTTTCCCCATGCAGGCATGTATGATATAAAATGCTTTACCCATGAGTCTGTGCCAGATATAGCATACCTCCAAACTGACTAACTCCTACCCGTTCCACCTCTAGTGTCCCTCTTGTACATCTAATATATAAAGGACTGTCTAACCCCTACGTACATACCTGCCATGTGTTAGAACTGTCGTTAAACTGGCCGCAGGCTGGTATTTCCTTGGCCGACAGTCATAGAAGTGCCGCCGTTATATAGAGGAATGTCGGGTGGTCTGGAGTAAATATAAAATTCGGGTGTCAGAGGAGGACTTGAGAAACCTACAATTTTATGCCCAAAAACAACAGCTGTAAAATGCGCAGTAAAGTAAAGCACAGATCTGCCATAATATTATCTCAAATGTGACAAACACTTTTCAACAGCAATAATTTTTTTTTTTTAAAGCTATACATTTATGAAAAGAAATGCATAGGGGTTAACCTCACCAAAAAAACCCCCCCAAAAATCAGGGAGATCTTAAAGAAAGACAGAGTCGGGCTTCAGCCTAGGCAGAAGAGTAACATGACGGGGTTATGACAAGGACCAGTATCTATTATCCAGAAGTACAGATTCTCAGTTAGTTTAGGAAGGACGTTTGGGGTTTTATGTACACGTGTGGTTTATAACGCCTCCCAACTGTCCCAATTTAGGTGGGACAGTCCTGATTTCAGAGGACTTTTGTCCCTACTCCTGGACATTTGGGAAATGTGTCTCCCTAGCGGGGCTGTTTGTACCTCCCATTGCTTCGCCCAGATTTGTCTGTCTTCATATACTGTTTGGAATGCTCTTTCATAATTACTTAGAATTTGTCCTTTTATCCTTCTTTTTACAAGTTTCTATTGCGCTATAGGACCTCACAGAGTGACGGGTATTTAGATTTACGAAAGAGTTGTCAACAGTGGTTCAGGAATTTGTTACACAGGTGTAGTCAATTAATAATTTGTGTGAATCTTGATTGTACCTGTGGAATTTTGAGATTGCAATTACAGGGGGTAGGTGGTTCTTGTTTTATTTAATCATTTGTTTTGTTTTGTTATTTGATTTGTAATAATTTGTTGGAAGGCATTTTGGCAGTGTTTTGCGAAGAAGAGTGGAAAACTTCCTGCTTCGATATATTTAAAATTCAGGATCTGTAGCAGCAAAATATGTTGGGGGGCTAAGTATTTTTTAAAGAACTGTATAAAATTGAGAAGAGCCTAATTGTCTTTAGCTTAGTCAGGTTCCTCCCATGACAAGCTGACCAGGAAATTCTGTCCTGCACTAAGGAGTCCTAACAAAGATGAAACAGTCTGTAAATTCTGTGCATCCGCAGAAAACACCCGGTTGGTTAAGCATTGACATAAAGGGCTGTCGTGTGAATGCATTTACTTTATTACACATATAAGGAGCTTATTTGCATTCAAGGGGGTTAAAAATGTTGTAAGGCTTTTTTTTTCTATCTATATGATCGCCTGCAGTATAGTCACCATGGGCAAACATGTATAGTGAGAGGAAAATTATGATGGCAAAGAACCCGTTGATTTCTATGACAACCACTCCCTCCCATTTATGCCATAAATTCGTAATAATTCCACGCCCCAGGCCTGCTGCTGGTAATCACATACATGTAAACAAGACATCTATCTTTTCATTGTAGGTTAAAATTTTATTTTAAAACACACTATTTGTATATTTATATTAACGGAATTCATACATTCTGAACTATAACCAGAAATAACTGCTGAATAAACAAGTAATAAAATATAAGGGCTAGATTTACTAAGCTGCGGGTTTGAAAAAGTGGGGATGATGCCTATAGCAACCAATCAGATTCTAGCTGTCATTTTGTAGAAGGTACTAAATAAATGAAAGCTGGAATTTGATTGGTTGCTATAGGCAACATCCCCACTTTTTAAAACCCGCAGCTTAGTAAATCTAGCCCCAAGAGTTTAAAAGGATTGGGGCAGCATTTAATTATGATTCAGAGAACTGGGCAATTGCTGCACAGCCGAGCGAGTGCTGCGAGCGGGCTGCAAGGTGCGGCGCGGACGTTCGGTTTGTCAGTCTTAGGAAGCCTGTCAGTGGTTCTAGGTCACTGTCTTCTACCATATTCTTTCATGTTACTCTTTCGTCCCTTGAATTCCTTTTTTTTCTGTCGTACACCAGTGACAGTGTGGCGATAATTGCTTTTCCCTTGCTGGGGCGCTGGTTCTAAACACGCGTGCGCCTGCGAAAGACAGATCTGTGAGCACTGCAGCCAGCCAGCTAATGGAGTAGGGCAGGAATAAAGGAACTGATGAAGCAGCTTATCTCTTTGAAAAGCAATTGCCAGAATGCTGTGTCTGCAGCACCCGTTGGCATTGGGGTTTAAAACTGTAGTCTGTTTGTGATGAACTGGCGGTGTACAGGGACAATGGGTTTAATCTGAGGAATAATGACTGGGAAATTGTGTAACCTGCTCCAAGTTTAACAGCGCTAATATCTAGATACGGCTCGGTTTTTGTGGGGCTCCTGTTTTTGTTTTCAGAGACTGATTCCTCCTATTAGAATAATCGTTAAGTGCAGCTTCCCATCAGTTGATGCTGCTGGCTGATGACACTTTTAAACTCCCCAAGGTCTGCAGCTCAATGTATTTGCTCCAATTTGCAATGACGGCAAATCACTGTTGCAAGAAAACGCTGCACAACAGTTGACCACCTGGTCGATCACGGCTGTTGTCGTGTATGGAAAAAGGTTTTTGAGCTCAGTCCTAATGAGGTGAGAACAAGTCTGCTCTCTCTTCTATACAACACCTGCGTGGGCTCTATCCCATCGTACAGTCATCACTTTCTTAAAGGGTTATTAGATAATTGAGTGCCCCTCTCCAGAGGCAGACAAGGAACGGTGTTACTATAAATGGAGGAGGACGGTCCCGGTTGTCAGCAGCTGACTGTCTTTCTGCAGTGATTAATTCATCTTTCATGTCTTTACCTTCCTCCGTCTCTCTTCGTTCCAACCGCACCACAGCTCCGGAAGCGGCACAGAAGTGACAGTCACCGGTGGCTGCTTTAATATTGGCGGCTGATGATGCTTCTGCCTTACAGTAGCCACAAAGAGATTCCCCACCTCCATCTACAATGGTTATGTATCAAGTGTTCCCCACACCTCATAGATTGTAAGCTCACGTGGGCAGGGCCAGCTTTACCTTCTGTTTCATGTCATTGCGAGTCATTTATTTGGATCGTGATCCCCTCAATGTACAGCACTGCGTAATATGTAATTATTGCGCTTTATAAATAAAGGATAATAATAAGCCTAATATACTTAGTTGCTTTATATAGAAAGTTACTAATATAGGGTGACCAGACATCCCCATTGGTTTGTCTCCAGATTTGCAGAAGTCATGGGATTCTCTGTGCAGGCGCAGTTTCTGGTGCACATTGTTAAATACTGATGGGTCGACCACACCCCCTCGCTGGGTCGGCCACACCCCCTCACTCGTTCGACCACACCCCCTCGCTGGGTTGTCCACACCACTCGCTGGTTCGGCCACACCCCCTCGCTGGGTTGGCCACACTCAATAGGTTGGCCACACCCCCTCAGCTGCCTGCTGATTATTTGCCCTATGGTCACCATTTACTAATGCAATTCAAATGTGTAAGAGCAGGGACATAACAGCGCCTTGCCAGGGCCCATAACCAAATTTGGGTAGGGGTCCCTCTCTCTGCTCTCAACTGACAGGTCAGCACATGCTCAGAAGAGGCCTAATGGGGGAGCGAGCCTCAGAGGTGTGGGTGACCTGGTATTGCTGGGTTCCCCTAATTCTGGGTCTTGTAGTGGCAGCACAGCCCGGACCCCATATGGTTATACCACCTCTGCATACGTGGATACGTGCATCCAGTAGGTGCGCTGGTGAAGTAGGACAGGTGGAGATGGGCGGGGTGTGATGACCCAGTGTCCTTCTAGTGGGTGTGGCAATAGTGATCAAGCTCCACCCACTATCCAGCCCCCTCAGAAATTA